>NW_015537973.1:559798-585188 GCF_001515605.1 Sinocyclocheilus anshuiensis | reverse complement strand
TTCACTCATGGTGCACCTCGGTGTCGGACAAACAGAAGAAGTGAGGAATATTTAACAGCAGCGGTCACAGTGATGATGAGGCGAGCACCAGTGATCTCGTTTCTCATGCCCGCTCCGCGTCCCTGCTGGGCGGCGATCAAATGGGGCAGGGCAGCGCTTTTCACGAGCGGAGATCGCTATAGACGAATCGTGTATTTTGTTTTTCTTTTCTTATCTCGGTTCTTTTGTTGTAAGCTGTGTTATTACTCCATTAATTTATACTAGCCTATATATCCAGCGCTCCCTGAACGCAGTCTCTGGCTTATTGCCAGTCAAGCGCAAGCACGCTGCAAGGACGCGTCTATAACGACTTTGATCTGATCATAAAGTCTTTCCGAGTCACAGGGCTCAAGTCCAAGTCAAGTCTCGAGTCATTGCTGTCAAAGTCTAAGTCGAGTCTCAAGTCTTCTTTAATTATGTCGAGTCGAGTCGCAAGTCATCAAATTTGGGACTCGAGTCCGAGTCAAGTCTCGAGTCGTGTGACTCGAGTCCACACCCCTGGAAATTGTTAATATTTGCTAAGGGCTGTTCACACTCAGGACTGTAACCATAACTGTAACCAAAACTAAGTTTTAACATTGTTCTAATTCTATGAGTATTACACCACACCACAACTATAACAATTAATAATATAATTGGAATCAGAATGTTTTTTTTCTAGCTGATGATCCAAAATGTTGACAGCCAAGAATCAACTTGACTTTAAAGAGCTTGAGCATTTATAGTAGCAGGCGATATATCTGCAGCATGTGCTTATAACATTATCATGTGTTGGTGTGGACATTAATATTAAAGTGTTATAGTGCTATAGTGCTTTCCACACCATTATTGCAGCTTTGCTGTTAATATTATTCCAGAAATGAACATGCTTTCAAAGATATTAAAAGTTCTCCACTAACACTTTTTTTTTTTGGACAGTATAAGGTTTTTACGTTGAACAATTTAGCTAACAAGCTAAACATGTTTCACAAGTTGAATCTGATGTATGAAAATCAGAGCGTTTCATAAGGCATTCTGTTTGGCCAAAGAACACGTTCAGCAATTAGAACCAAGGGGCAGAACACTGTAAAGTGCAGTATAATGACAAGAGAGCTGACTAGCATTCAGATCCCAGATGCTGTACAGCTTGAAGCCAAACTAGTTGGAACAGCAAGGCGCTCTTGAGAAACTGCAAAATCTTCAAAACAGAGACACGGCTAATGAAGAGAAGCTGAGCAGAGTGTGTTTAAACGCATTTGGAAATGCTGTGCAGCTCATGTGCACATTTAGTGGCTAATTAGAATTTCTGAGATAATATTAAAATAAATCGCAATTTGGTCAAGACCACTTAGGGTGTCTGTAATTGTTATACACATGCTTCTAAGCTAAGCCTGTCACAGAGCCACCCCATGCTTTCTATGAAGTAGAATGATTCCAGCTAAAAAGTCAGTTTCTAGACACAGAGATGCTGTGGTTTTCCTGCCAGATCTTGTAGATACACAATATAATTACTGTATTTCTAAAATCTGATTATCACTTCTTATAAGCAAGAAAGAGTTTACCAGATGACTAACATATATGTCTAAAAATTCTAGCTTTTATAATTATGTTACAATAAAACCTGGAAAGAAACAGGTCTTATATGATTTCAAAAAGTATTAAAAAAAAAACAATTCTCATATCATATCGGATCCCAATATAATATAATATAAATAGACTTGCACTCTATTCATTTGCTGCTTGTTTTCTTTTCTTTAAAAAAAAACTAACACTTGCTTTCTAATCTTTTTGTATTCTATCTGTTTCTCTGTCTGTATCTATCTGTTTTCTTTTCATTTATTATACAATTAACAAAAGCAAAAAAGACCTCGAACACTAGCTTGCTCTATTCTTTTTCTATTCTATCTGTTATCTTTTTATTTATATAATCTTAAAAAAAACCTTGCTACATGTACTGCGTTAAGCTAACTGATATTTGTTACAGCACTTGTATATCATTGCTCTTTTGTTGATTATGATTGCTTCTATTGTCCTCATTTGTAAGTCGCTTTGGATAAAAGCGTCTGCTAAATGACTAAATGTAAATGTAATGCAAATATAATAATATATCTATTTTAATATATTTTAAAATGTAAGTCATTCCTCTGACGGTAAAGCTAAATTTTAACAATAATTGAAAAATATAATATTATAAATTTTCAATTAACTGTACAATGACTAAATTATTTATTTAAAACAATTTGATTTCAGAGACTCACAACCCTACAATCGGTTTGGAAAATGGACTGATGGGTGATTTCAGAGAGGCAGGTTAGTCCAAAGGATTTAGTTGTACAAGGTACTTGAAAGTAATACAGAAATCCGTGAGGGGAAGAGAGAGAGAACAGAACACAGAAGAGGAACACAGACATCTGGAGCTTTTAATTTCATGAGGATGATCCTGGGTAAATGAGTCCTGCCCAAATGGATAGAGTCATAAAAAGAAATAAAGTTTAAAAGCCCTGGAATTAATCAAGTTACAGACACGCCATGACCATCAGGAATGTTTCAGAAATTGAATAATGTGAGCTAGGTGTGTGTGTGTGATAATCACAGTGGCTGGCTCTATACTCTCCTGTAATTTCAGCAGATGTTTAATCTCTCTCCAGAGGAGGTGGATGTTGCTCATGCTGAACAGCATCAGATCTGGAGTCCCTCTCCCTACAGGGCACTGGAGGTTCATGTAAAAATCAAACTCAGCAGCATGTGACCTATGGAGCACCGCTGAACCTCACAGCACCCTGTACAACCTATACATATGCTCTGTTCTAAAACTTAGCAGCACTTTAAGGAGTTAATACAAAGTATGTTCCTAAAAGTAGTTATACATCTAATTATGCTGATGTCTAATTCACATTGACCACAAAACCAGTCATAAGGGTCCATTTTTTGAAATTGAGATTTCTACATCATCTGAAAGCTGAATAAATAAGATGTCCATTGATGTATGGTTTGTCAGGATATGACAATATTTGTCTGAGATACAACTATTTGAAAATCTGGAATTTGTGGGTGCAAAAAAAATCTAAATATTGAGAAAATAACCTTTAAAATTGTCCAAATGGAGTCCTTAGCATTGCATATTACTAATCAAAATTACGTTTTCATATATTTACGGTAGGAAATTTACAAAATAACTTGATCGTGGAACATGATCGTTACTTAATATCCTAATGATTTTTGGCATAAAAGAAAAATCAATCATTCTGACCCATACAATGTATTATTGGCTATTGCGACAAATATACCCGTGCTACTTATGACTGGTTTTGTGGTCCAGGGTCACATTTAGTGTGGCCAAAAGAACTGGTAGTAAGTCGATACTCAAATTTGAAAATAAATGTAACAATACCAGTCTTTGTGCCGTACAGATATAGCACCAAGTACAGACTTAATTTGGTACCAGATAGATTATTGTGCATATTTGTTTGAGTGCTCAGTGAAGAGTTTTAAAGGGTTCTATATAGGCCTACATGTTTTTTTGAAGCCTTGAGTATTGTAGCCAATCACAGACAAGTCTGTTGAAAGCGTAAATGCAATGGCCAATTAGGCCATCTAGTCAGAATCCACTCAATATCGCTCAAAATACTAAAGTTTTTGTTTAAAGTTCTGCACATTCATGAACCCTTTCTTAATAACAAAGTATAAAGACGAAGTAAATAAGAGATTTTTGACATGGGAGTTTTCAAGAGCACTAAACTGAAGTGACTGACAGCTTCAGTGATTATAAAGAAAGCATACTTTACTCTTTCTATAGATAACCCTTTCACAATTTAAATAATGTTTTATTTTTAAAGGTACTAAAAAATACACACTGCAAAGTTTCGGGGGTTATAGCATATTTAAATGTGCAACTGAGTCCGCAATTGCGATGATTGACATAACGGACAAAAAAAAAACTGTTTTTTTTACTGTTTTTTACAACAACAAAAAAAACTGTTTAAACTAGTCTTCGAGTATAAATGCAGACTAACAGACCTGCCACTTGTTCTTCTGCATGTAATGTATTTCTTTGTTCTTCATGTGCTGTAATTACAAACTTTTTACTTTTTAAAGCAATGTTTACTTAATTTAAATAATTAAACATTATAGTTGAAAGATACATGCTAATGAATACATAAAGACATCAAAACATTAGCATTAATAAATAACTCAATTTATACTATGGGCTGTTGAATGCTTGAATCTGATTGGTTGACAAATATTCTAAGGTGTGCAATTATTTTCAGGGAAACGCATGGCCAAAGTAGTTCAAGGCAGGTCTTGACCGCATTACATGTCCATACCACTTCACCAAATGATTTCCATTATTTCAATGGTCCTTACAGCTTACAACAGGAAAAGCAAGCCAAAAGCTTGACCAAGCAAATAAATATAGCAAACAATATGATAAAAAAAGACATTATTTTCATGTTTTTTCAAAAAAAAAAGTTTTATTATGTATGGAAAGCAATACTCTCTTTCTCCTGCTCTCTCCCTTACAAATGCACACACATACAATACGGACACACAATCGCAGATGGATACACGCACACAGAAACGTGTTGTCAGCGCTGCTCTGACAATTTTATCAGTAAAATAGTTTAGCAACTTAAAGCTACATGACAACTAAATCTCTCTCTCTCTCTTTCCCAACTACATTAATAACTGCACTAGTCTGCTATAAATGGCTCCAGCCTCAGTTGCTAGGTCTAAAATGACATTTTGGAACTAACAACAGAGGTGTGGAATGAGATGCATAAGAAATTAATCCTACATATTTTAAGGTCAAAAACCTGATGAATGCCTTGAAATACAAAATCTGAACAACATCTCGAAGTGTGTTAACCGTAGTATAAGTGGAATAATTGACTCCGGTCTGTTGAATTATTAGAAAATAATGCACACACAGGGTGTCTTCCGCGGTTTTCCCGTGGAATTGGGCTACTTGCCGCTGCTGTTGCCGCGTGTTTTTTCCATGCCTGCGGGTTGAAGCGACCCCAATAACGTGATATTTATTTAATATTTAGCCCCTGGAACGCGAATTTTACCAGGAGATAAATAGTTATCCCTTAACAGATTTGAGTGAGTGACTGATAGCATCTTTGTTTTGGAACACACGTGTTGGTTCACATTGAGCTCACAATTTTAATGTAGCCTACCACAATTTTGCTTTAATTTATTTTCAAGATCTGAGGTAAAATATCTATTGTTGCTTTCAGTATGGCCAGATTTTTTTGTTTGTTTATTTGTTTTTAATATTCAACAGGTAAAGTTATTTTGTTTTCCATATCTGAATACAACATAACATTGTGGTCGGTGGCCCTTGGCTTGGTATTGTTGGCAGAATTCGGCCCTCTGTGAAAACTAATTGAGGAACCCTGGTTTATGGTGTGCAGTCTAACATGTGTTAATGCTTCGTTTAAAAAATATATATTTTTTTTTTTTTTCACATAATTTACCTTAAAGGGGTTGTTAGTATTTGACGTCTTTTGGACTGTTGAACAAAAACACCCGCCCACTGCAATGATAATGCTTGGAATAGCCAGGACAATTTTTTATATAACTCCGACTGGATTTGCCTGAAAGAAGAAAATCATATACACCTAGGATGCCTCGAGGGTGAGTAAATCACAGGCTAATTTTCATTTTTGGATGAACTAACCCTTTAATTCTATACCGCTCTGTCCCTTCTCTTATGAACACTCTGATGATTTCCTGGTTTTATGAAGCCCCTCCCTCAGAAATATACAATGGGCTCAGCTAGATTAGCTGGCCCAGTGTGTTGTGATTCGTTAAACTGCCTAGTGCAGTCCAGAAATGTCACGTCCCTCACCTCAGTGGCATGTGCTTCGGTGTTGTATTGTAAACAATGATGTCATCAATATTGCTAATAAATTTGAGCCTGATTGAGACCCAGAGAATATTAGTGAAGAGGATCATGCAGAACCTGTGCAAGCATCACTTACAGGATTCTTACAGGTTTCAGAATGGTATGGTTTTTTTTTTGTTTGTTGTTGTCTCGTATAGATATGCTGTTATTTGTAAATGCTACAGCTTATGTTTGCTTTTAATATATGGTTTTGTCCTGATTAAACCTTTAATATAGCAGAATACATGATTGCGTTGCAGCATTTTTGTAACAGTAAGAAGTGTTTGCCAGCAAGTATTGCTCGCTACCACGGCAACCGTGTGCACATCCATGTTTAATGCTTCTCGTAGTTATGTGAAAAATATCTATCTGTCTATACACATAAAGTGTACAATTGGAACTCAGTTCATTGATCGAGCTGATGATCTGAATCAGAGAGAGAGAGATGCAGAGCTAGAAGGCAGAATCGTGATTCATATATGAATAGATTTTTTTTGTGCACCCCTAGTTTTGACGGCATGGCAAAAACTCTTCCTCTTCTCTAAAGCAGCGCAGCATGGCCTCGCCCCCTTTGATGCATGTTCCCGGGGGCGGGGTTTATGTAAATTTCAGGGTTTGTGATGTCACCAACCCAGGAAGAAGCTTGTTGTAGCCCCTACCAGCCGTAACTGTTGGCATTAAACTGCCATAATTTTAAAAGACAATATTTCCGTTTGCATTGAACTTTCAGCATCATAACTTTGCAGATATTGTTTATGCTCAAACAGCAACATTACACACTAACTAAAGTTAAAAAGTGAAATCACAATCAACCACCCCTTTAAGTTTTGGTATCTTGACACACTACAAACACTAGATACTGTAAAGTGTTATAAACAGAGTCCACTAATATTTTCCATTTGCCTTCTCTACTTTATATCCTCACATTTGAAACAAAATAGTGTCAGAGGATAAACTTCCAAGCTTTTAACGGATCTTTTCATCATCTTTTGTATCTCATTCCTCCCTCTGGATATTAGGAACATAACATGGTTTTGTCTTCAATTAAGGATGGAGCACTGATAACCAACACAGTGCTGAGGCTTGCAAAGCGCTGCTCTGCTGAAAGCTAACAAAAATCCTCAAAAGACATCTAACCTGGAAGGGAGACATGTAACATGCGCCACTGATGAATAATGCGATTACAGCGGCACACAAAACATCCCTCCCAGAAAAAAACAACAACAGCGATCTAATCGAGCGTTTTGTGCTCATACTTGTGCAGAGAAGAATGGCCCATTTATGAGAACATATACTGGCCAGTGGTTATCTCCTCAATATACCGAACCAAGTAAGTGTTCTGTAGAAAATCAATATTATGAATGTGAATAATCTTCCCAAACCCTAAAGCACAGATACGCACAAAAACCGAGAGACCACTTTAAAGGACTATTCATGATTATGTATAACTTAAGCTCTATCTATTTACTGTATCTATTTTTTTCCCTTAAGGGCCACATGTTTTTTTCCATCTCATTTTTTCACCATTTCCCAACCATATTAAGTTCAAGCACCACTGACGTAATTTGTTGAAGCCTCCACACCACATGCCCAGACCAGTGTGGATATGCATGGCTACCTGAAGCTAAATTAAATGTTCTTTGTGGAACCTCAAAATTACTAATAATTTTCCTCTTTTTCCCCTCATAACAAATGTACCCCTCATTCTATACAGATTCTATATCATTACAGCACAAAAGAAATCATCCACGCAATGTGGGAACATTTGATGACGACAACGTTCTTATGGTCTCACTTGGGTAGGGTAGTAATTTACTTTTCTTGCCAGAGAGAAATCTAAGTCAGCAGGTGGCCTGCTGGCTAAAGGGGTTTTATTGATCCTTTGGAATTTAAAGTGTGTTAATAATGTTAAGACTTGCGGTATGCATCACATGCTCAAAGCCTCTGAAAACAAATGGCCTTGATGATGCTTTTTAAACATCACATTATATTGCGTGAGGGGGCTTGTTATCCTAACGTTAACAAAACCCTTTGATTGTGTGATTATATGTGCATTTTGATGGGTCATAAAGAAACTCTTACCTGACCCTGAATCTTCATTAATGCATCTCTCACAGTCAATGATTTGCTGTTGTAATTTACAGTTTAACCACTGAATCTATTGAGACATTTTGTTTAGTGTTAATTAAATAAGATAAGCATTCATGTTATATTGCTTGGTGCCTTACTTCCTGAAATTTAAGGTCAACTATGTCAATTTACATTTAAAGACTTCAGTACACATTCTATTAGCTAATCCAATGTACACTGCAATAAGTTAGCAGAATTAAAAACATTTGAGACAAGAAAAGTGAACAACATTTAAAAGACAAGTTCAATATACACACATATATTGGCCAATAACTGATATATGTTGTGTATCTGTACTTCTCTCATTTAAAGGGTTAGTTCACCCAAAAATGAACACTCTGTCATTAATTACTCACCCTCATGTCGTTCCAAACCTGTAAGACCTTTGTTCGTCTTCGGAACACAAATTAAGATATTTTTGATGAAATCCGAGAGCTTTCTGACCCTGCATAGACAGCAACACAACTACCACGTTCAAGGCCCAGTAGTAGTAGTAAGGTCATCGTTAAAATAGTCCATGAGACATCAGTGGTTCAACCTTAATTTTAATAAGCTACAAGACCGACACAGAAGAGAAGAAATTGTTGAATAAAGCAGTTATTTTTGTATCTTTGCGCCCAAAGAAATTGAATGTTTTAACAATGTCCGTACTACCTTTCTGGCCCTTGAACATGTCAGTTGCGTTGCTGTCTATAGAGGGTCAGAAAGCTCTCGGATTTCATCAAATATTTCTTGATTTGTGTCCCGAAGATGAACAAAGGTCTTACAGGTTTGCAACGACATGAGAGTAAGTAATTAATGACAGAATTTTCATTTTTGGGTGAACTATCCCTTTAAAATGATCCACAGCCTCACATTCACTGTTCACGTTCACTTTATTTTAATGTTACTCAGATCAAACTATAAAGTGTCCTTGTTGCAAAATTTATTTTTAACAGGCACATCACTGGTTCATCAGCCATGTACTACTCGCTGCTCTGATGCCACTTGATTAACAGCCATTATTAATTTTAAAAAGACCCAATTACTATTTTGTGGATGAGTATTAATTGAGTCACGTTTGACAGTAATTGGTCAAGAAATTGAATTGCCTTCCTTAATTATGCCCGCACTGCAAAACTCATGTATACAATGTCTTTTCTCTTCTTTTCTATATCTACATCCTTTGTAATCATTAGTGTACCAAGCAGCCTCAAATGTGACTCCAAAAGCAGCATCCAAAAGCAGAGTGTGAAGCATTAATACTAAACAATAACATGTGGGCGTTCTGGAAAGATCAAGAAGTGTTTTTGAATGCAATTCGTGTTCTGCTACCATTTTAAAGGGTTGTGTGTCCTTTGTGGGTGTTCCATTTGAGTAATTATGAACATAGGAAAATGTTGTTTTCTTGTACAATAACCATGAACTATATCTCTAAATATCATTGTTACAACACTGTGCATTATGTTAAATAATGTAGATTTTACAGGCTACGTATTTATTACAGAAAACAATGTGTCATGTACAGTAGGAATAAATATACCACTACAATCCTTTCCATTTTAGATTTTATAATTATAAAATTTTACTTCCTTTTTCTCCATTTTTTTTTTTAAAGCAAACATTCTATTTGAATAAAACATGTCTTATTAAACTGCAACAGCTTGCACAGTGCAAAGAACTGATGCTCTATGTTTGGTGGTGGTGATATAAAAGCCTTATGTGTTTGTCTACCTGCTGTTATCAATAAAAAGATTGCTCTGTGTCCCACAGATGCACCACCACTTCACCTTATGAGGGAGGCAGAGTAACGGCCGCCAGGTGATGTGCCTGGTGTGGGGTGTTTATTTATGTGCTGTGTAAGAGCCTGTAGTGCTCAGCGTGGGATATGTAACACTTCTTACAGACAGTATATGAATAACTGTCTCAGCATGGGCCGCACCTGCCGCTACTAAACTTTGGGAGAATTACCACAGAATTTTTAAACAATGATGAGGAATAAAATATCCAGAGTAGACAAGAACAGTAGGGTTTATTTACAATAAACAAGAACAGTAGGGTTTATTTACAATAGGGGCTGCAGTGGTGCAGAATTCATTGCATGATCATTAGTTATTTAAATAAATGAATATAATGTAATAATATAATAATAATAAAACCTGACTGTGTGGAGCTTATTAACTACGTTCAAAAGTTGAGTGTACATTCACTATGAACTGTAATGCTTATGGAAACTAAAACTAATACAGTTTGAATCACCAAGAAGATATTAAATGAATTCTAGCAGACAGAAGATATTCAAACGTTTCATTCCATGCACCTCCCACTGGTGTGACTGGCTTGTAGGATGCTTCTCACAGCCCTTACGATTAATTTGTTCCCACAACAGCGCAACACCTCAAACTTCATCCATTCTTAATACTCTTCATCAGCCTAATCGTTTTCAATCTAATCTTTATGTTCTCTTGTCCATCCTTTTTTTTTGCCAGTGTTCTTTGAAATAACCCCAAAGGGCCAGCATCCCAGAATCTTGTCTTCGCTTTTGCAGCCGAAGCTGGTATAATGTAGTGACTACTGGTCAATGAAGCTGTCAGCTGAGCACCAATGAGGAGTTTGGTCCTCAAGCTATTCTTTTGTTGTGCATCTGGGCTGTGCATTTCTCTATCTGTTAGATGTAGTCTGCTTTCATTTTTTTAAAGACGGAAATAGCCTGAAATAGCCTTTGTGTAATACTGTGGAATATTATTGCAATTTAAAATAACTGTTTTGTATTGAAATGTATTTTAAAATGTAATTTATTTCTGTGATGCAAAGCTGAATTTTCAGCAACCATTACTGCAGGTTTCAGTGTCACATGATCCTTAAAAAATCACTCTAATGTGCTGATTTGATGCTTAAGGAACATTTCTAATTATCATTGTTCGAAACAGTTGTGCTTATTAATGTTTTTTTGGAAAGCATGACGCAGGATTTTTTTTCTTATCTTATTGTATATAAATCTAAATCTTCCCATTTTGGCCATATGTTTGATTAAATACTGCATTGTTTGATTTAATACTGCAAAATATCTTTACAAACATTTTGAATAGTAGCATGATCTTTAAAAATGGAAAGACTCAAACTATTCAACTAATCATAAAAGGACAATGAATTCTTCACTACGTCCCTTTTTACGCCCTAAAAACTTTTTTTTATTTGACGAAGAAAAAGTACTACTTTTGAGCATGTAGCAGAAAGGTTTTGGGATGAACTACTTCGTAATTATTGTGTCTTTAACAGACCGCTCTGTTGCTTATGTGCATCCTGTTACAATTTAAACTGCCTTGTCTGTCAATCATATTGTCACAGTTAACATCCTCCACATTTAGTTTAATTTAATTTCCTACCGTATTGGAGAGAAATAAAGTAGCACATTGATCAGTCAGTTGTGGGTCTTTCATGCCAAGAACTTTCCTCATATGTTTGCATAAAGATGCATTTAAAAGTTAATGACCAAATGTATTTTTATACATAACTTCACAATATTTTTGCAGATGAAACATAACACAGATAACATTAAATAAATACATTTTCAGTAATTACTAATCACTAAAACCTCTTAATTCTACTTAAACAGTAAACCATCCAGGTATTTTTGGAATTCTGATTTCAACATACCATGATTTAGGACACACTAATTCTAAGTATGGAGAGTATGCGAATCTTACAGTTGCCCAACAGCAACAATGACCTTTAGCCCATATGGACCATACTATGGTGCATTCATCTCACTTCCCACGTTACTCCATTACTTACTTTTAAACATATATAAAATATATGCAGCTGTTTCATATTTGTATTCTCACGTGTGAAAGGGAAAAATCCTCCTCTCCAGTCCAAACATTTCAAACAGCCTTAAGATAACCATCCATGTACACAATGGCATGGTTCAGCTGGACATATGACATTATCTGGCTATTACTATGCAAATGGCTGCCTCTTCTTCTCCTGAGCTGCATTACATATTGTAGAATTATCTGACAGGGCAGACAGAGCTGCACCGTATTTTAGATGCAGGATGAATTCATTTACACCACCAATGATTCATGAGCACATCTCTCTGATTCACTTCAAATGTACATTATCAAACTTAGACTACATGCTGCTACTCGTATTTACTAACATATTTGAATGTCGTGTGTGTGTGAAATGTGACTCTCAAATTGTCCTTTTCATACAACTGCTATCATGTGTATTAGGGCTGTACGGCGTCACTGAAAGATACGCATGACAATCGCAGCTTCTGTCGAATCGCGATTTCGATTCCATTTCGATTTATCGTGCAGCCCTGATGTGTATCAAAAAAAAGTATGAATGGATAATGTAAGTAAATGAAGCCCCTTTTTGTCACATAACCATATAGCGACAGACAGTGACAAAAAGGGAATATCAAAGATGGAAACTTCCAGAACACCAGGAAGCCTTATCACATATGATTCAACACATGATTATTTAATTAATTACGAAGTCCGACTGAGGCACAGGTTTATCTGTCAAATTGGATAATTAACTGACAGCAACATCAAATAAGTGTTGAGTAGAAGATTTAGATCAAGCACTTCTCGTGGAAGACAGCAACTGAACTGAAGACCTTCAGATTAGCTCATATTTCATTATTTTTAAATGACCAGAACCCTACATGAAAAATGCATAATGATACATGCCAGACAAGAGAATTCCTTACAAGCTTCAGTCTGGAACAAAGAACCGAAAAAGTGAAATTATTTTGTTACTGTACCAGGTAGAGTACAATCACACTATTTAAGTTAAAGATAGAAAACAACACCTACATAATTTCTGCAATGACATGCATATTTATTTTAAATAATATTTACTAAAATAATTCAAAATAAATTTATATTTATAAATCTATAGATTAAATAATTCTATTAAATTTGTAAAATAAATATATTTATACAATATACAATTGTATTCCAAATACTGTATGTATAGCCAAATGTTATGATGCATTGGTCAATTGGCTATAAATCAGAACCTTTTTTTCTCTTTTCTCATTCTCTTTTCCAGAATTCCTTGCACACAAACTGCATTTCAAATATTTTCCAAAATGTAATTTGTGTGGAAATATTAAGTTTGAAAATGCCCATTAACAGAGGCCAGAGACGCTGAAGACGGATGCGAAGAGGAGAATATACGGTACAGGCAGAGCAAGCTCACTGTTCATGGTGCATGAAATACTGGAAGAAAATCCTAAATTTGGAACTGGGGGTGGGAGTTTATATGAAGGGGAACTGAATGTCTTCAGAAAAGTTTAGATGGTATTTTCTTTTCATCTTGCCTCCGTATAATGCATATTAATGTAGTGTTTATAAGCACAGTTAGTGCTTGGTTAATAAGTCAAACTTGAACCAGGGAAGAAAAAATTAAAACAAAGAAACAGTAAATTGATTAGTATCAAAAATAAAAAACACAAAATATTACTGTCAATATTTTTGTTTTTGTGTCCCGTAAAAAGTTTACACTACTGCATTGTTTTAGTTAAAATCAATGTATTTTTTGATTGTTATTAATATTTGTACATTTTAAACAGCACATGCTAGAATCCTGCTCTCATTGTTACAATCGACCACCCAACAGAATAGGCTTATATTAGAGTGCACAACAGAATAACTTATTTGTTTGGTGAAAAGTTTCTGTAGGTGTCCTGTGGGTAGATCACAAGAACAAATTTAGCTCCTGTTGGCTGGCTCACGTTCGCTGAATTCGGCTTATGGTTCTCTCTTCCAAATTACCTTTCAGTCCATTTAGAACAGCAGAAAATGAAAGCCACACTGCAGGTCTGGTGACACAGTGCACTGGGGAGAGGTTACTTTTATCAGCTCAGAGCAAACACACTTACGCAAAAGGTAATTAACATTAACAGAGAACCTCTTATAAAGGAGTGATGTTTAAAGAGCACAGACCATCAGAACATAATGTGCTGCTTTTCTAATAAATATATTAGATAGCAAACCAATACATAGCCAGACAAAAAAGGACTAATGACCAAGATTGTCCTATTTTTGCCCCCGACCAAATGTATTATTATTAGCCTCTGAGAAGACAGTTGGCGAGAGGCATTAGCAGCAAAATATCATTTAACAAGTTCAGCAATGAGCATTTACAACTCTACACCTGCTCTACATGGTAGAAAACACGAGAAAAGGTCATTTGAATTAACCACGGGCGGTGGCTGCCAATGCGTCGTTATGCTAAACCCTGCAGCAGATGTCTCCATAAGGAGCTCCAGCTCATTGGAAAGAGAAAAAAAAAAGCTATAGTGACTATCTTCCCTTCAGAAAAGTTTTTTTTTTACCCTCCCTTCTATCCCTGAAGGAAATAAACATCTCTTTCCCAGAACTCTCGTTCAAAGTTATTTTACATCAACTTGGAGCTGATGTTTTTGTGTAGCAAAACATTTTGCTTAAAGACCACATGCAGTCAATACTAAGAGAGCTGTGGTTTTTAGTCGATGAGCATTATCTTTGACACCACCAACAAAAACTAGTGTATCCCTATATGTAAGCTATATGCAGATATGTAAGCTATTTACACATGTAAAATATGAAATAAAATAAAAAATAAATAAATGAAATCCAATATCCTTCCCAAACTTGCCATTTCAGTAGTAAATATGTAAGAAAACTGCACTCGTTGAGCAATTTCAAGGTGTCTTTAATCTTGCAGATTACATACCATGCTATGTCTGCTGTATTCATTCTCAAAATCATGTTGGGAGCCATGGTGAGTCAATTTTTATTTAATTAGGTATTGTAATTACGCTAATTTAGAAGGGCATGCAGGCTGCATGCCTCAGTTACAGTAACGTGAGCGAGCGATCAATTGTGTCCTTTGTTTGCAGAGTCATGTTGTTTTCCAGGAGTGGCGTATTAGATTATTAACTTTCACCAAAGAAATGAATTTAACTGCAATTAACTGCAAATATTTGATCATATGATTCTGGCTTGTGTCCATATGCAATTGTCACTGGCCTCTGTATATATTCTCAGTTCACCCAGATATTCAGCCAAACACGGTTTGTGATGCTGTTTACAGTAGCTTACAATAAGAATAAGAATATGCATACAGTATATCAAATATCAAAACAAATCAATCTTATAATGAAGAATATTTGTACTTCATTAAATTGCATATTTGCATCTCAAACCTTAGTAAAAAATTTTGTTTTAAATAATTAATACACAGATATAAATCTTATAAAATTCTGAAATATTTTTATTACTGGTATAATTACTATGAATAATGATGAGAAAATGTTATCTCATGGCCCCTTAATCAGTCTGAATGTCAAAAAAAAAATTTTCTCTGGTCATATGAAATTTATGCATATAAACCATCGCGAAGAATCTAAATGTTAAAGTTAGGGGAAATCTCTGCTAGGTGATCTCTGCTATTGAACACAAAGTATGCCAGTATCTTGAGAGGAATACGTTATCATATACTTACAAAATAAACAAATTATAGTATCGCTATGTCTATAAATTGAGTTGCATCACAACACAGCATAAAAACAGCATATAACAACACAATAGAATCGACATAATGTTTCATAATCCCTCAGAAGGAAGTGTCATTCAATCACAATAGTGACAGCATGAATAACATGATGGTGATAAGTATGCACTTGCTGACAGAATATTAAATTATTCTTTTTCCCCGATAAATATCACTTTCTGGCGGTTTTTAAGATATGTTCTCCCAGTTCACCATATCAGTCTAGAAGTGATTAAAAGTCTGTTTCGCTACACTTCCTATTTTAAATGAATCAGGCCCTGTGGGCTTTTGGATTCCTGAGGATATATTTCCAGCTGCAGAGACAAGGCCAATAGCTCCATCTACAGAAACTCAAGACAAGCTAGCAAGGATTTCTGCATCTTTTTTGCGTGCATGTGAAGCCCCAGCAAAACCAGAAACATGTTGGCTGCATGCAACACTCATCAAGGCTAACAATGCAATGTAAAAAGCTAGAGTCATTACTGAACATGTTCCCAAGTTATAATTAGGCCACAGCTTCTGCATTTCCTCACACATCAGTCATTCTTCTATATGGCAAGCGTCCGTAGAGATCCTAGTGAGCACTGCTATTGTGCAAGCTTGATAGGAACGAATTTGTTCCTTTGAAAATGTTGCTTTCAAATACACCTATGGTCCTGCTTCATGTTGTGCGATGCATTCAGCTTGTGGTTTGCAGCCAAATCCAGTGGCATCAGAGAGACAGAGAGAGAACATCAGACTCTAGAGACTCAATTAGATTCTGCATGTCAGACAGATTTCTCTGTGTCTCATCAAAGCACCATCACTAAATTGTGGCTATTTGTTTCCACGCCTACATGCACCACAGTCTCCACATAATAAAGGCTACAGAAAGCTGCTGGTTTTCTGCTCGGGGTGTTTCAGGGGTTAGAAATAGGATTTTGCTTGGGGAATAAGTTATTGATTTCTCCTACTGGTCCAGAGAGGCTGGGCTGAGGACAAGCAGCGATAAGGGTGAAAGTTAACAAGCACCTGAAAGTCTGCTGAAATGCTATAGCGCCTCTCAGCATTGGCTAGTTTAATCTAATGTACCATTATCGTTATGGATATCAAGATAAAACTCAATGCTGGGCGCATTTATAATGTGCACATCAGGGCCATGAGGGAAACATAAGATTCATAAGTAAAATGAACAATTTGTATTGAGCTTGAAAACAAAAATGTTTGCAAGATCTTAAAGAAAAAGCAACGAGTCAGTGATCAATTATCTACAAACAGTGAATATTTTCTGACTAAAATGTGACGCGTATGAAATCTTGCAGTATAATAGTACTAAAGGCTGCCCCAACTGACACTGAAGAGCACGTTGATTGCTTTTTAAATACTTGATGCAAGTGGTCTAAATGGCCCTCTTACACACTTCCTGTGTGCATGAATTTGCATTCTAATCATATATTAGTGTGTCAGGCTAATTACCTGAAGGATGATTATTTATATGGAGACAGCTGTCAAAAAAAGATCAGATTTAACTGAAAACTGAAGTAGCATGTATACATTAGCCTATATAAGTATAAATTAAATACTCTTTAATGACAAAGTTTAAGACTGCATTTTATCTACACAAAACCAAAGCAGTACAAAAACCACCTCTAAAATGCTGAATGTTTAAGCACAGCTTTTATGCAGCATTGCGTCTTATAACCAAATAAATTACCACTAAAAAAATAATTTAACCCAACATGCATCGTCCACATCTAATGACTAGCATAACATCCACAGTCCTAGATATGGAAGGGGCAGTAGTATAAAGAAAGACACAAAGAAGTGTGTGTGGGAAGGAGCAGACAATTCTGATGTATTGACCATTGTAATCAAGGTGTAATGTAAAAATGGTTTAACTGCAGTATGCATACACACACATTTTTATGGAACACAATTACTACTGGCAACTTAAATGATTAGTTCACTTCCAGAATATAAATTTCCTGATAATTTACTCACCCCCATGTCATCCAAGATGTTCATGTCTTTCTTTCTTCAGTTGAAAAGAAATAGCCTAGGAACAAGGGTCAAATCTAGCTAAACGATCGGTCATTTTCTAAAAAATGTCATACTTTTGAACCACAAATGCTCGTCTTGCACTAGCTCATCCAATGCACATGCGTGTCACGCATAGTTAGTTATTCGTCTGTGTATTTCGGTTCAAAAGGTAGGGTAGGGAGAAAAACTTAATCTCATTTTCTCCTCCAACTTCAAAATTGTCCGACATCGTTGTTCTACTTTTTTTATAAAGAGTGTTTGACTTTCTTTGCACGTTCGCTTTGTAAACACTGGGTTGTTACTTCCACCTACGTTCCAACGTGACTACGTAAGATGAGCATTTGTGGTTAAAACTACATAATTGTCTACATAAACGTATATTGTTTTTTTTAGAAAATGACCAATATGGACCTTCAACAAGTTGGCCACCACTGAAATCCACTATATGGAGAAAAATCCTGGAATGTTTTCCTCAAAAACCATAATTTATTTTCGACTGAAGAAAGAAAGACATGAACATCTTGGATGACGTGTGGGTGAGTAAATGATCAGGAAATGTTTATTCTGGAAGTGAACTAATCTTTTAAAATTCAGAATCAATCTACACAACTTAATCTGAGAACAATAACACATTACAGGTTGCCTTTTTAATTTACTCTATTAAGAAATTTGTCACATTTTATGTTTTTGCAGATTAAATAAAAGAGGGTTTGTATATGGGCACCCATGTTTCCTCCACCACACAACAACCAGTGTCAAACCTACCAACTCTTCTGTTAGAGGCCTGTCACAGTCACTCATTAAGAATGGAAGAGAGATTAAACGACTGCCTCTGACATGCAAGAAATGTCAATGTGCAAATCAATGTGAAGCCTGCTAAAATAAATAAAAAAGGAGAACCACATGAACATAAACTATTCAGTGTTTCCCACAGACTTACACTCTATTTGTGGCGGCATATATATGCAAATTCATTCTCTGCCAGCAGGAGGCGCTTGTAGAGCAGGAGAAATAGAGGTTTCCCCGGTAACGGCTGTAATCAAATAAGCGCTGCGCTCTCAAACCCTGCTTTATCAGGCATTACATGCAAGATGAAATGAAAACGACATCGAAAATTTTCTGAAGACCGTCGGATTCCTTCAGAAATACAGTGATATAAAAATACCCACACAGGGTTTCGATTTTGAAACGTGCAGTGCTCATGTTTATTCAATGAAGTCAAAGCCTTTTGGAAAATCTATTTGTAATTTGTCAGTTTTTATATTGTGGCGGGCCGCCACAAATAAATCAATGTATGGGAAACACTGCTATTGCAATAAACTGATTTTGGATGCAGTTGTTGGAGTCACTTTACCCTGTGATTGTGTCTTTGTCCCTCCAGGGCTTGCTGTAAAAACTATGTTCATGTGCAGCTTCAGGAAGTAAAACAAATTGCATTCAATATGCACAGACGGTTTTGTTGACTGAACCGAACCCCATAAAAATCTCCATGGATAACAACCAGCATTTGCAATATGTCATTTTGCATTTGCTGAAGGAAAGAAAAAAAAAAAGCTGTATCAGATCTAAGCAAGACAACTGTTGGTCAGTGAGATACAGTCAGTTGGCTGGTTGCAATAGCATCATTCAAAACAAAACAACTGAACAAAAGAGAAAGGATGTACCACAGCAACTTGTTTTTCACGCATTGTCTCCTCATTATCCACAGGGTCACCACTGGCTACAAATCTTGTGACAATGTCAGAGACAAACTGTTTTCCACATTTGCTGTAGCACTGTTAACCATGCATTAAATAAACTAAACACCAAAACACTCTATAAAAGCATGTTGGGAAATAAATTATTCTCGCTAAGACGCAACCTTAACGACACCCTGTGCTTCAAAAGTCATGTCTATGCGTTTAGTATTGATTTTGCCACTGTGACATGGATCATTCATCGATCTCACCAAGCTGGCAAGAGGGATAGAGAGGAGTCTGTGTTAATAAAGACTCTGATGTGACTCGCTTTAGAAAATTTACAGCAAACTAGTGGTTTCCAAGCCCACCCCAGTGGCTCTGCAGTGGACTCCTTGCAACAGCTATCAATTGAAGTTGTGTGACACCATTTGAGCAGATGATTGAAGAGCAGTGTGATGTTCACTCTGAAGGAAAACTAGGGTTCCATTTGAAGTTCACATACTGAATTTTGAACATTTTAATTCTGATTGGATTCAGTGGCATTATAAAATGACTTAAACCCCTTAACTGTCACCGTCCCACCTGTGGGACGCTTGGCGCTCTTTTTTTTTTTTTTGTCCTTTTTCTCTATAAAAAGTTTTAGTAATCATCATAAATTATATATCGTTTAAAAGCTAAGATGCCCAAAATTCATTCCGTGAAAACCATTTTAAAATCGAACATTGCGTTACCATGGAAATGGTACTTTAAAATGTTTTGGCAGTCTCCTCCCCCTTAGCGGTCAGTGTCAAGAGTCATATTACAAAATGCATTATGGTCTTTTACAATCAAAACTTTTTATAATCTTGACAAAAACATATCATTGGAAAGGTCTGAGTCTCAGGATTACATATTTGGTGGTTATTTTGTGATAGAAGCAATATTGACAGAGAAATTTTAACACGTGACAGAAAAATGCATTTAAAAAATTGAATTGAGTTTGGATGGCACCCCGGTGGCTGTTTCTGGTACAACACTCTAAATAAAATCTCACAGAAACCTCCATTTTTTTTATATCACCTTCAAATTTGGAACATAACTTTAGACAGAAGGCTTAAATTTTATAGCAATTTTAGAGTAAAACCTGTTGTGTAAAATATTTATTATATATAAAATAAAATAAAATTAGTACAGTGTATTTTCTTTACAATAAATTTCAACTTCTATAACTTTTTGATACTTTAATTTTAATTTTTTAATTCCACTTTTGCCATAATCTGCTGATTGTCTTCTTTAAAAAGAGACCAACCTTAGGTCTGTATTCCAAAGTGTTCATAAATTACAACAATTTAAGTTTGGATAGTGCACGTTCATGCCTATTTTAAAAAATGGGGGGTGACAGTTAAGGGGTTTAAGATGACTGTATTAATGTGCCAAGTTGATCTGACTGCAACCACAAAAAGCCTGCAGGCAGGCTAATTAACTATATTACTTGGTAGAAGATTTGATTGTTGTTCAAATTTATTAATACTAAAATTTTAATTTTATTTTTTTTAAATTAATGACTAAATAACATTACATAAATATTAACTGAACATTGGTCTTGTATTGTCATAAGAAAGGATTACGCTGATTTTATGTCTCTGTGGACCAGCCTCAAGTTCTTGACCTTAAAACTCATAATATAGCCTAATATAATATAATAATATAATATAATATAGCTTTATATTACATCAGTGTTATTTACAACAGAATATTTTTTTTTTCAATTTTCTATTTAATTGTATTAATTCTTTTTTTTTTTTTTTATTAACAAGTACCATTCACAGGACCCAAGCTCATTACTTTGACAATACAGGGAAATAACACGAAGGTACGCACATACTTTGTAAGTTTGCCATGAATTGTGATGCAAAACTATACCCAGTACTGTGTTAACCTATCACAGAGTAATTGAATGTTTTTATAAATCGCCTCATTAGGATTATGAACAAGCTTTCTACGATCCACAGAAATCATTTAGGCCTCTGAACAGGCTATAAGTTATCCTCCTGCTAAATGAAATCCAATTAACATCTGTTTATTAGGCTGAATCAACAGCCATAAGTTTAGCTGCAATGACTGTGACAAACAATTAGCTCTAACTGCAATATATGCGGCAGGGAAGTACAGATTGTGTGAGCATCAGACAGAAAACAATGATAACTCCATTGATACCTATCCTAGTATGAGCCTCAGAAACTTTATAAATGTTATCAAGCATTTGAATTACACCTTTTGTAACAGAGAATTAACAACAATAGAGGTTTTCAAAGATGTTCTTGTTTCTTTAGGGGAACCATGTAAACATTATTCATGTGAACAATGAACCAGAAACTCTCTACGAAAACTCTTTAGATAACAGGCTTTCCAGTGTTTCTTATCAGTATTATTTCCACATCTGTGAAAAATCAAAATTCTGATTCAGGTGAGACGTTTGTGATCTTTTACTATCCTCAACCTTGGCTGATCCACAATCTGATAGCAGGCAAGTAAACTTTCTCAAGATTTTATCCAGGTTTTTATCCAAATCAAATAGTGCAGTGAGGTTTCCATGTTTACCTTTTTTATTTATTGCATACAGTAATTGGAAATGTTGGATGTATAATGTCACTATGTCTGCATTAGTTCTGAAATTAGATAAACATGGTGTGACTGCATCAACAATAAAAAAGACTATACAATTAAAAGCAAAATTATCTTCAAATGGTCTCTTTAGCTTGACTTGGCTACAGTGTAGTTCCACATTTTTCCACATTACCTCAATTTGGCTTTTTCTCAAATTCAATTAACTAACAATTACATATATATATATATATATATATATTGCATGTGAACAGTGTTATTTTAGTATTATTTACATATGAACAATTAATTGTATTATTTATATTCATATTTTGAATTAGCGTTCAAATTTAGTTTTCATTTTAAGTTTAGTTATTTTTTATCATTCATTCATTACATTCATTTACTTATATTTATTTTAATCATCCGTTTTAGTATTTTTTATTTTATTTTTTTCAGTTTTTTTGCCCAGGAAACATTTCTAATTTTCATTTAAAGTTTTTCATCTTCTAATATTTATATTGACTATTTTACCTTTATTTCAATTAACAAATAAAGTTTTTAATAGGATTATTTACAAAAACAACACTGGGTGTGATGACATTGTGAAAAAAAACCCCCACAAAATAGCCCAAGATATTAAATATACCTCAAAAAATGCACAATACTACTTTAGCATATTTACATTATGTAACAGTTGAACATTAATTACACAGCATTTACTTATAGACACAGCACCTATCTTATCAGCCATGCTAACCTACAAAACTACTGTCTAATTTGAGATTAAGATGCGTCTAAAAACAAGCTAGAGAGGTGAAGGCAAATTGGATGAACAGCTTTTAGTACAACTGCATTTGATTGAATTGAAATTTAATTCCATTAGAAGGACATTTCATCCCAACCTTGAACCTTGTGTGACGCAAAAAAAAAAAAAAATCAATTTACAAGCTGCGTGTAAGCCAGTTACATAGACCAACTGCAGTAGCCTTGCTTAGATGTACAGCAAACTCATTATCCTCTTCCTTGGTCAAATTAAATGATGCTTCAAAAGGGTAGTAAAAACCAAGACGGTTTTGTAGAATGGTATTTTAGCGGATAAGTAAATATGCACTTTGATCGCGCTGATATAGTTACATGAATATTTAATGAAGTCTTCTTTGCCGAGTAAAATTCATCTAAATATTCAGAGCAAGAAAGGGCAGGAAGGTTGTGAGCTTAATGTGAAATCAATAAACTGACAAAACAACTAGGTATGACCTGAGGAGACGGGACTTCTTCTAATACTGAGGCTTTTCAACTAGGCTATAAATAATTCATAAATACAGTAAAAGTTTAAAAAGAAAAAAAAAGATACAAGGAAATAAAAAGTATAAAGATAATATACTAGACCAACATAGACACCAAAAAATAAATAAATAAAAAACATCAAAAGCACCTTTATGATGTTTCACAAAATAACTATGATAATATGCAATAATGACACACAATTTTCCAAATGCATGGCATGGTTTCCCATGACCTCTTGCCGCTGTAATTTACAGCAGCGATCGCTAAATGGACAGGATGATCTCAGTAAACTGTCACAAGATCCGGATGGGGGATCAAAGGAGGATGTTCAAGTCAGATGCTACTCCAGTCACATACACACACATATGATTTCTAGCTGCATCCCCTAACAGCACATCTCACATGCACCTTCTTCGTATTCCATTAAAGTGTCAGCGAGCCCTTGAAGTGTCACCTGTGCACCATTAGCTGTTTCATCTAACTCATACAATGCTCTGGGGCCACGGCCAAACAATTATGCCAGCGCTAACATTGGTTTTTATAAGTCAGCGAGGATCATGTTTGAACATCCTCTCCTAAGAGAGTCATTTTTGTATTCAGATGCTAGCATGCTTTCAAGAACCAGAGAAAGACCTGATAAAAGCCCAGAGAGCCTCAAAACAGACTTTTCAAATCCATATTCAGAAATATTTTATAAAAGCACACACCAGCCCCTTGAAATAAATTCTTGCAGAATAAATAAATACACGGTTTGTTTAACAAACGTTAAGTCTCATCCTCGAAATGATTCGAGGTAGGCACTAATACAAAGTTGTACTGATGTAATGCTGCCCTCTACTGGGGAAAAAATCCAATAATAATTCATATGGCAGATGCTTCCATTTAATTTTAGTCTTTAATTCAGTATTTCCAGTGCTTTATTTATATCTATTCTCATGGGGCTGTAAGCCAGCACAGTTTACAGTAACGCATCCAAGTCATACATAAGCCATCAAACTTCAAAGCTCTCTTGATTATGCTTTCCTCAAATGATATTCCATTTGATGCCAAAACTTGAATACTTCATGTGCTCCATGAATCAATAAATATTTGCATTATCATTCCATATTCATTGAGAGATTAATGTTTTGGACTGTCAAATAGTCTCTTGATATGTACATGTTTACTGTTGTGTTAAATGTGCGTAAATATATGAGTGTTTATAGGCTATATATAAACAGGAAATAAACTGAATACATGGAAAAACATAGGCCTACACTTTCTTGTTAAACGTTAATTTAAAAAAAAAGGTAAGTGTGAAGCGTGTTTACCTCAAATAAAGGCATTCAGTTCATTCAACAGTGGCCGAGTCAACTGCGATTAGCATTTTACTGTGACATAGTTTAGCTCTCTGTTTATCCACTGCAAACGAACAATACATCGCTACAATATCAAAAAATAAATGAATAAAATAAATAAACAAACAAACGCCCAGTCGCCATAAGCGCGCGAACTTTGAACTGACGCAGACCCTAACAGACGCACGTATTTGTAAATCAATTAACATTGTAACTATTTGTAACGTGTTAAAGTAAACGTGTATCGTGTTACTCCTAAGAACGGTGGTGTTGTATATGTATTAGTGAGGACTAATTTGACATTATAGCCAATCACTGATTCTGAAGAAGCATAAAAAAGAAAAACGTGAAATAAATCAATCATATTGATAAAACAATAACAATAAGTTTAAATATTTGTTTCTAATATTTATACAGAATTTGAAATTGTTTTTCGAGTACTGAGGGACAAAAGTAAAACAAACCTGCATACAAACAAACAAGATTCCTCAGCAACTTCTTAGAAGTAGGCCTATAAATGTGAAATGCTAAAACTCATATGTCAATATCACAGTGGGTTATGCATGTCTTACATTAGGATTAGACAAGCAATTTCTTCTAATTGAAAGAGTAGCTAGGCTACTTTAAAGATTGATGAAAAATCGATTTGAAGACTAAATAAAATATATTGACCACTTTGTCTCCAATCTGATGACTCATTAGTCAAATGCATTGTTCTCTTTGATCTATGCATTTCCATAGCTTCCCTGTAAGCTTTTCACTCAGTGTAATTTATTTATTATCAGCACAATACAACTTTTGACTGCACTGTTGCATGATGGTCACAAGCAGACGTTTCTAATTTGGAGTAGGCTTATTTGTTCTGGAGAGATAGAAGTCAACAGTATCACTGGCTTGTGAAGTTTGTTTTG
>NW_015537973.1:546688-559568 GCF_001515605.1 Sinocyclocheilus anshuiensis | reverse complement strand
GAAGTTTTTTTTGGTTTTTTTTTTTTTTTTTTTACTTCCTCCAGAATCCTTTTTGCATTTTATTTATTTATTCATTTATTTGTTTACTCTTTTTCTGAAATCTTAGCACCAGGTGGTCTTATCAAACCTGACAGAGACCCAGAGTTTGCATGCAAAATCTATAATCAAACTAAAATTATTAAACTCTCTGAATCTGTGTGTGTGGGGGGGGGAGGGGGGTATCCAGTGAAAAGATGTTTTTGGGAGATACTGACACCAATACACAGAATATGGTAAGGAGAAAATCAAATTGTTCAAAAGTTATCTTTTTTTTTTTTACATAAATCAACTCTTTCTTGCATATATTTTTGATCATGTATTCACCCTACAGAAACGAAAATAAGAAAATCACAGAGCATTTGTCCATCCATACATTCCTGAACCACTTGTCGTATGTGGGGTTGCAAGAGTCTCATTCAGCTTTAGTAGATACAAATTTCCAAATGTAGTACTTCTAGCACATGTAACTGATGATATATACATTGTACACTTCACGGCACACAGTTCAGACAGCAGTAATTTAATGACTTCCTAAGGGTTTTTTTTTTTTTCAGACACATTTTATGTTTGTTTTAATTACGGTGTCATGCCCCACACAGTTCTTTTTCAAACACAGTAACTGTTGTCAGTGTGTGTACCAGCTTCCAAAGCTTATGACATAGGACATAAAACTTGTGATGCAAATCAAACTGGAACTTTAATAGAGGTGTTAAAGACATTATTAGTTTTAAAGAATTACATTATCATTTTTTTAAGGAAGCAATCTTTAACATGGTCATATAAAATGCTTGGTGGATTAAAAAAAAAATTATAATAATAATAAATTCCTGATTCATTCATTTAAGCCATTAATATAATTTGTAATAAATAAGTAGGCTAATTATTTGACAACAAACACATAAGAATGACTTTTTTTTCATAATCTGAAAACATTTCCAACATCTTTATAAAATCTATTTTATTTAGTTTATATTCACTGTGTAAACCTTTCCCCTGGAATGCATACAATGCAACTAAAACTACATATTTTAATATGTACTACATATCTAACTAAATTATTAACTATAGTTCATTTGATTTTTTTATATCCTATGCTACACACATAATGCATCAAAAAAAAAAAGTTTTTTAGACATTCTGGTCCATCAAGATCTACAAATACAAAACAGTACAATTTCACTGAACAGACCTCCAATGTTATATCTGCCTTATTTAATTAAAAAAAGACAACCTTTGCTTCTATTAGCTCAGATATGCTTGTTTAGGCATTCACTCTTGCTCAGAACAGCAGATTGGCATCCATATCCTCTGTAGGAATGAAAATATGAGAAAAAAAAGTTGAAAAACCTGGTTTGTTTTTAAAGTTTTTGATTTATTTAAAACGTGCATAAATAATGCATTTAAAGTGAATGAATAATAAATTAAAATCACTTTGAGCTGTTTAAGACGAGGCCTTCAAAATAGTCTTACCTTCCTTAATGCCAAAGCAGCTGCACCACTCCTTGAAGGAGACCAATTTGTCCTTGTCAGCATCACACTTTTGGAAAAAGACTGAGGTGCAATGCTCCATTGGAACTAGGGGAACGCGCAGTGGAGCCAGCTCAGAGTGAGAAAGAAACCTGCAACAGCACAATCAGAAAAAAACAACACAATTTGTCTAAAAATTAATTAACAGAAGAAAGAAAATCTTATGAGCATATTTCATGTCCACTCCATTTTAAAGACCAACACTAGATTCTTAAAGCTACTATATGACATTTTCTCACATCTCAGTTTAATGCAGAGAGACATTTATAAGTAAATCATTCGTATAGGCAGATTTCCCCCACACTGCAGCTTTAAAGCCTCTGTCTGACCACTGACGTTGTGGAGGATATTGGCACCAAGTCTGTCTTTTTCTGGAAATGTCCCTCAACCACATCCTCACACCGGCTAAAAATATTACTAAACCTCCTGTATGAGTAAGTCAGAGTTAGAATAGTTTCTGCTTCAGATGTCTTGCCCACGAATTGCCCATTCGTGACCAATCACGTATGCACATACTGTAGAGCTCCAAACTGCAGAGAATTTCCCAAAATCGCTATGTTCTCATCTAATTGGGCAGCTTTAAGCAAGTTTCAGGAATCAGGGATCAGAGATATTTTAATCAGTCTTTTGGTCAAAACTCTGGCTGCAAGACAAAAGTTAGAAGGAAATTTTACTTCATTTACAGAGATATTTGGGATTTCTCCTTTCTGATCAACTAAAGAATATTGCAAGGAGAAGTCTATACAAACACACAGCCCTCACTTGTCTGAAGGATGCTGGTCCATCTGTGCAAACTGCCAGTGCACTGGATAGATGTACATGTTGTAGTTCTTCTCAAAGTCCTGCTGTAGAATCTCAACAGGGTGATCGCCTGCATGAAGACATCTCTCACTCTCAAAGATCTTCTGAACCTGTTGAGCAGAGCATTCGTCATCTGTGATGAATTCATATTTGGTGGTTTAGATACAATCAAGGGCTAGTAGTACATCAACACTGTGTATTTTACTGTCAAAAGTTGGAGAGCTGAATAGAATTCGTCTCCCGTTTATTGTTTTAAACATACTATTGGTCTCTTTGGGAGACATGTGGTATCTAGATGAAAAACTATCTGTCCAGTTTTGATAGACCATTTTGATAGACATACCCTGATACTTTGTTTAGCTGTGAGAAAGCCAGGAGACATGGATTCATGTTCATATAACTGCAAAAGCACGTTCTTCAGCCAATCTCGCATACGCAGAGGGAACTGCACCAGCTCCGACTCTGGACATGGAAGGATAACTACCAGACAAAACATGCAAAATAAACATTAGGAGAAATAAAAATAGACAAAAGTCAAAGAATTGTAGTTATACATTAAGAGTATGGTACTATGAAATTATGTCATTTAAATTAAGTGGTAATATTGATTTTAGTTGAGTTTAGATTTGACACTTTACATTGAAGTGTCTGAATTGTCACTGCAGACTTCATCGTGGTAAATCTGAGTGCAGTTTCTGAGACATTGTTAAGAAATCTTCAGATAATCTACACAAGTAAATCTTTAAATCTATATTTACACCTAAATTGTCACCAAATTTTGCCTCTCAGGTGCAAACAATAAAAACAAGCATATCAGTATTCCTTACATTTGCAGGATCCAGTGTAATCCAGGTGAAGTCTGTGGCCTATCTTGGTCCCCTCAAGGCCACACTTGGTGGCAAAAAGCTGACAGGATGTGTCATATGTCTTATTGTCAGTTCCGCATACCTACAATGAAAATGTCCCAATGACAACAGCATATTACTAGCAAATGTTATTATTATACTTTTTTCTTCAATCAGTGTGTTAATTATAGGTTTAATCTGTAATGGAATTTGTAACTATTCACTCTCAGAACGTACAAAACTGTCACTGGGGCAGTGTCCTTTCAAAAGGTACTAATATGTACTTTTAAAGTACTAATATGCAACTTTAAGATACTAATATGTACAATTTAGGGGTAAATGAGTATGTACTTTCAAGCTTTTGTACCTTTTGTAACCTTTTTTTCTGGAGAGTGTACGTTTGGAAGTTAAAGCAGTTTTACTGTAATCAGCTGAATGCAAATTAAACTAATTACGTATACGTACATGCTCAAAATCATTTACACTGGTAGGACATTCTGACGGCTCCTGACACACACAGACGGGTTTGTTCTCATCATTCATTTTGCATGTCTTTCCTCTTTTACAGCGAAAGTTCTCGCAGGGGTCTGGATAAAATGATGAAAGAATGTGTAAATATCTTGTCAAATACTGTATCCTCAAATCAAGCATCCACTGCTGCTTTAAAAGGCTCTCAGAGAGACATCTAATAAAGGTTAAATATAACAACCCTGTAAAAAATGCCAGCATTCCTTTGCCTCTGTTGGTTTGGATAGAGTGTAAAGCAGGGGCTAAGGCTCTCATTGACTTCTTAAGCCAGGGCGGTTTAACAGTCTATGCTAAAGAAAAACTCTGCTCAGCAGATTTCTAATAAGAATTCGGGGCTATGGAGACAATGTTGAAACAACACTCACCATCTGACGACCCCTGTCCACTGGGCCGATGGGTGGGTCGAATGTCAGGGTAAAGCTCCATAGCGGCCCTGATCTGTACAGGATTCATCCCCACCAAGCGAGACTGTAAAGAGGCACAACCAACACATTTAAACATTTCAAAGACTTTGGAGGAATATACTAAAAATATGTGGCCTAATTCAAATACTTTAAACTAGCACACCTGCTTAAACTATCCATGATTTTTCAAATAAGAATTTTTAAATAAGCTTTTTCTTATGTAAGACGTCCTATTCATTAACTAGACATAGACAGCAACGCAACTGTAATGTTCCCAGGTCCAAAAACGTAGTAAGGACATCGGTAAAAAAGTCCATGTGACAGTCGCAAAACTGAAGTTGAGCCACTGATATCACATGGACTGTTTTACCAATGTCCTTACTACGTTTCTGGAACTGGGAACATTACAGTTGCGTTGCTGTCTATGCAGGGTCTGAGAGCTCTCACATTTCATCAAAAATATCTTAATTCGTGTTCCGAAGATGAACGAAGTTCTGACGGGTTTGGAATGCCATGAGGGTGAGTAATTAATGACAGATTTTCATTTTGGGGTGAACTAACCCTTTAACCTTTCCGTGACACTGATATTTACCTTGAGAAATGTCGCGATAGACAAAGAACCAACATAAAATTTCAGAGAAATATGGACATGCTTTTAGCACTAATCAGTGAACATTTTACTTCAGAATTGCTGGCTTTTGTGTTTGAGCCGCAATTAGCATAAAAAGATCAATAATTTTGTTTGCACTGTGTGTAAATAACCTACATATGGTGCTAATAGCATGTAGTTAAACTGTTTGCGGTGGTTAGTGAATTTAGCCTCTACTTCTTTACAAAGTATTAATCTACTAAAAGCACATGTGTAGGCTATATACTGTACTAGCATGTATTGTGAAAAGTCCTGTTGTGTGTTCATCTAGAAAATGCTCATCTACTTTAAGATAACAATGTATGTGTGATGCATTTTGTACCCATTTCCCATTCTTCTTTCTGGTTTTAGGTTCTGTATTTTCAGTGGGCTCCTCCAGTTTTTCTGGGTCTTTCCTATGGTTATGTTCTTCAGTTGCTTCCATTGTACTGGCTCGGTCACTCTGCATCTTCCGCAGCTGCTGGTTGTTTCGCTGCTTCTTGGGTTTGCTCTTTCCATGGCTGTTACCTTCATTTTTCTGCTTTTTCTTCTCCTTCTTTGTCTTCTTGCCACTAGAAAGAATAGCATCCTCAGATGCAGTGCTGTTCTTCTCATCCTGTTGATCACTCTTCTCTTGTTCACTGTCATTCTCAGAGTCTTGTAAAGGCTCATCTTGGGTTTGTTCTGCTGGCACATCCTGTTCTTCTGCAATGTCCTCAGAGTCAGTGTTGGATTGCTGAGAATCATAGTCCACTGTGACTGTGGGAATCACGTCTTCAGCTGTTTCCTCCATCTCTTTTTCCTTAGTGTTGATGGTTGAAGCTTTGACCTCCTCCAGCTTGCTGGGTAGTGGCTGTGAAGCCTCACGGTCAGCTGCATAGTCCAAATCAGTTGGGATCTCTGACTCAGTACTGCTGTCGGTCTCATTTGCATCCTCTACCTTGTTCTCACCTTCTCTTTTTTCAGTTCCATCTTCATTCTTCATTGTAGATTTTCCATCTTTCTTTCCCTCCTCCTCCATCTCCTTCATTTCTTTGTCTTTTTTTGAACTATCATCATCTTCATCCTCCTCCACAGGTTCATCTACGTCCTCGGGGACCTGTAGGAGTTGAGACAGTGCCTCCTCACTCAGGAGCAAAGGTGTATTCTTCTCACCTTCCTCTGAGCCTTCAAGCTCTTCTGCCCCTGCTTGCTTCATCTCCACACGGCTCTCATTCTCCTCACTCTTGTCCTCATCCTCTGGGTCCTGTGTGCTGGACTCAAAAGGCAGAAATGTGGGCAGAACTCCATCGTTACGGTCATGACGCTTCACTGACTCTGGCTTAAAAAAATGAAAAAAGTAAAATAATAATAATTATTATTATTATTTTAGGAAGATTTTTAATTTTGTTTTTAAAAAGCCTACATTTAAGCAACATATAACTGACTGACAAGTTTCAAGCAAGCAAATGATATATCCTGTATTAATTTATAAAACAACAAAAAAAATTGAAATATTTTGATTGAATTAGTGTTCTTTAACAAATCAGTTGAGTGAATAATTCAATGACTCTCTCAAACAGACGTCAGTTGTTTGTTTCTGAATTAATCAAATATTTTGAACAATCTTTTTTTATATTTTCTATATAATATAATAATAATAATATAATTTTTTTTAACATTTAAAATGTATAATTGTATATCATTTATAAATATATTAAAATATACTGTAGGCACATCGCTGAAAAATTATATATTTTTTAACATGTAAAATGCATAATTGTATATAATTTATAAATATATTAAAATATTGTCACATGGCTGAAAAAAATGTCTTGAAAACTATCTATCTAACTTCGAGTAAATGTAATCTTTTTAAGGATTACCTGCTCTTTTGGAGTCGGGTTGTGTTTGAAATGCTGAGTTTTTCCATGATGCTTACTTTGTACCTAAAAAATAGATAGATAGATAGATAGATAGATAGATAGATAGATAGATAGATAGATAAGATATATAGATAGGTAGATAGATATCTCACCAGGTAGCAATAAGTAGGACAGTATAATACCATGGTGAAGTTTCTTTATGAAAATGTTCATTTTTCAGCATAGACTTTGCATAGATGTGGCACACATGCACACATTATTGCGCACGATGTTCACCGCTTTATTTACAGAACAAACTGTATTTACCCAGACAACAGATAGATAGATGATGGATGGATGGATGGATGGATGGATGGATGGATGGATAGAAAGATAGATGATGGAGAGATGATGGATGGATGGATGGATGATGGATGGATAGATAGATAGATAGATAGATAGATAGATAGATAGATAGATAGATAGATAAGATATATAGATAGGTAGATAGATATCTCACCAGGTAGCAATAAGTAGGACAGTATAATACCATGGTGAAGTTTCTTTATGAAAATGTTCATTTTTCAGCATAGACTTTGCATAGATGTGGCACACATGCACACATTATTGCGCACGATGTTCACCGCTTTATTTACAGAACAAACTGTATTTACCCAGACAACAATCTTGTTTCAGCTGCACGACTCATACAAACTCATACCAACATGAAATTACATTGCTGTTTATGTAATCCTTCATACTCAATTGTTTGAGACTGTCTATGGCTAACCACTCTGTTGTAATTTCCTGGAGGAATGCAGATATTTTGCCAGTGAAGTATTGTCATTCTATTTCCTGATAAGTAACTAATGTTGAGAGTCCATTTACATTACATTCTCCAAGCTGAACTGAAAAACATGCCTTTGTCTTATGATTTAAACGAGGCATTTTGTCATTTTAAATCTACACAATTATCCTTTCACCAACCATGGGACTGTGGGATTGATTTACTGCCCAGCAGAACTCCATTTAAGAGTTAGTCTACTCCCATTCAAATCCCAAGAGTAAGGCAATGGAATAATATATAGCCATGTTTGTGATTAGCTATGTCAAACCCTCTCTGTTGGCCCGGGTCATATATTACTACAGATTTCATTACAGCTTACAATGTTCCCGCTGATTTATCTGCACACTTGATAACATTTGATTGACTCTCTAAAAGCTCCTTGTCTCAAATTCCCAGCATGCATATTTCTTACTGCTTGCGTTTTGAACGTTGTTCTTCTTGGAAACGTCTTTTGGGTTGGTGTCTGATTCCATTTGGTTCTTTGACCTTTGAACATGATTGTGGGCTTATAAAAATATTAAAGTATTTGGAGATTTTACTTACATATGCAGCCAGTGCTGAGACCAAAAAGCAGAAGAGAAGCAGGTCTTTCTTCATCTCTAGAAATTAAAAAAAAATTAAAAAATCAACAATAATTTGTATGGATGTCAGCAGAGTCCTGTGTCCTATCTTAAAACTGCCTGAAAAACTTGAAGTGACATGATGTGCCCATTCTCTATTCTTTCTATCTAAGAATTCTGCTGTTCTGCCCTCTGGGCCGTTCTCACACAGGGTTCAGAGTTCTCCATCTTTATGCCGGACGTACTCTTGCTATGAAACCCAGCATAAATCAGCCGCCTCAGTTGTCGTGGTAACAGGGCCCAGGAGATGAGCCCCACTCAAAAGTCACATTCAAAGTCCGGAGGGGCAAAGCAAACATCAGAAGCTACTAGACTGGAAAAAGAGTCGACTAAGTACACAAGCTTTTTGCTTCCTGCACAGAGACAATGTGCCCATTATTGGCCATGTTGATGTGGACAATGACTGGGGTGCAATGGCATGAAGATACTGCATGCCAAAAGATGATATATAACTTTTCATTATTAAATTATTTTATGTTTTCTTTTTGTTTTAAAAACGCACAGTAAATTTACTTAAATTTCACAGTGCATATTTTAATTCCTGATTATTTATTATGTAAAACTTTGTACTTTCAGAAAACAAACATAGAATAAACAGATTCAACTTGTGCTAGAAGAATCTCCAGCAATTAAAAACTGCAAATAAATGAAAATATACATTGTTATTGATACACCAACATGATACGCATCATCATTTTTTTGCATTATCTTTTATTTCATTTCACCTTATTATTCCAGAAGTGATCATTTAATTAATTCACTATAAATTGAAATTTGAGACTTACCTGAGCTGTGATGTTGCCGATAAAAGGGGAGGAATTTCGAGTCACAGAGAGTCACGGAGAGGCAGTCAGTCAAAGTGCCTCTCACTCCTTTCTGCCTCCCTCTCAGCACTGTACATCAGATGCCCTTCATCTGCACCCAGACATTCAAAGAGACACAACTAACTGAAGCTTCGGTGGGGGGTGGGGAGAAGAACAGAGCAATGGAGAGTCACTCCAAAGCACACCGTAACAATTTAACCTTACTCAAACATTAAAAATGTGTTTAATGTTTCCAGTGTATTAGCATTTTTGGATTCAAATTATTTAACATTTTATTTGAACAAACTAATTATGTTTTCTAAAGAAAAAAAAAAAACTTTAATCCATCTATGTGGAAAACAAAGAGACCTCCTGGTGCTCGGTAGGTTTTCAGATCTTGAAGCTATGAGCAGCCCTGGACAGTGAATTTTGACATTCAAAGCTAAAAGCAGATATTAAAAGCCACCTGTAGATGGCGCCCAATGTTTTTGCAGACCTACAATCTTTGCCAACTGGCTGCCACCAGAGTATTTTATTAACTGTGCATCTATTTTGGTATCAGAATATCAGTTTGTTTGGGTTTGTTTAAATAAAACTTCTATCTATCTATCCATCTGTCTATCTATCAGTCTATACATACACACACACACACACACACACACACACACACACACACCCTCCTGGTGCTCGGTAGGTTTTCAGATCTTGAAGCTATGAGCAGCCCTGGACAGTGAATTTTGACATTCAAAGCTAAAAGCAGATATTAAAAGCCACCTGTAGATGGCGCCCAATGTTTTTGCAGACCTACAATCTTTGCCAACTGGCTGCCACCAGAGTATTTTATTAACTGTGCATCTATTTTGGTATCAGAATATCAGTTTGTTTGGGTTTGTTTAAATAAAACTTCTATCTATCTATCCATCTGTCTATCTATCGGTCTATACATACACACACACACACACACACATACATAAATATATATATTATAATTAGATTTTTTTATTTTATATATGCATACACTGCCGTTCAAAAGTTTGGGATCAGTAAGATTTTAATGTTTTTTAATGGAGTCTCTTGTCCTCATCAAGGCTGTATTTATTTGATCAAAAATACAGGGGAAAAAACTGTAATATTGTGAGATATTATTTCAATTTCTAATATTGGTTTTCTGTTTTAATATACTTAAAAATGTAATTTATTTCTGTGATCAAAGCTGAATTTTCAGCATCATTACTCCAGTCTTCAGTGTCACATGATCCTTCAGAAATCATACTAATATGCTGATTTATTATCAGTGTTGGAAACAGTTGTGCTGCTTCATGTATTTTTTGTTGTTGTTTTTTCTCGGTGAAACAGTGATACTTTTTTTCTGGATTCTTTTATAAATAACAATTTAAAGAACAGCATTTATTTAAAATTAAAATCTTTTCTAGCAATATGAGTCTTTACCATCACTTTTTATCCATTTAACACATCCTTGCTGAATAAAAGCATTCATTACATTCAAAAAAATAAAGAAAAAAATGTACTGACTCTAAACTTTTGAACGGTAGTGTATTGTAACACAATAATTCCATTTAGAATAAATGTTGTTTTTTTATTATTATTATTTTATATTCATAAAATAATCTTGAAAAAAGTATCACAGGTTCCAAAAAAACATGAAGCAGCACAACTGTTTCCAACACTGATAATAAATCAGCATTGATTTCTGAAGGATCATGTGACACTCAGGGATGGGCAGTATTTCAGATACATGTATTTTCAAATGATTAAGTAGTTAGAAACTAGTTGCTATGAATACAGGTGCCATCAGTTGTCTACTTATGAATGACTTGTTTGTCACTGAGACAGTGCTGCTGATGCAAAGTAGGCCCTTTGTTACCAAACACCATGTAACTAAATTAGGATACAATTATGAGTCATTCGCAAACTGTTAAACATTAAACTGTTGGTTACTTTAAAACTAACCTTCATCTGGGAAATCACAGGGATATGTGAATATTTGATCTGTTTACTGGTTGCATATGTCAGATTTATTGCATGACTCGGGCAGAGAAAAGCTGTTGCTATCAAACACTGTTCACAAACATCAGTGTATTGGTGAAGAGATAGATCAAATAGGCCAATTGATGGAAGGTTTGTGAAGAAATGTCATGCTCCCTTGTAAAAGTATTTTTTAGTATTTTTAAAATACAAAAATACAGTAATTTATTTTGATACTTGGTGTGGCTGCTGTATTTTGTAGTTTGTTTTGATACACTTAAAATGAAGGTATTTGGTATTTTATTTTAAAATACATTTTGATGTATCTTTGCCCATCAGACACTGAATACTGGAGTAATGATGCTGAAAATTCAGCTTTGATCACAGGAATAAATTATATTTTAAAATATATTAAAACAAACTATTATTTTAAATTGCAATAATATTTCACAAAATAACAGGGTTTTTTTCTGTATTTTTGATCAAATAAATACAGCCTTGATGAGCACAATAATCTTCGGTAAAAAATACAAAAAAAAACAACTTTTGAACGGTAGTGTATATCTTTAGAATTTGCAACAAATAAACATCTTAAAACATTTAAAAGATAGGAAAACAACACTGCACCTTAGAAAACACCTTTGAATTTTCTTAAGTTTTTACTTTAACAATATCAACATTAACTACTACTACTACTAATAATAATAATTCTCTGTTTCATTATTTTGAGCTCTTGAATATTACAGCTCTAGAATATTAATATAATAATAATAATAATTACTACTATCACTTCTACTAGTAATAAAAATATTTCTCCGTTTCTTTGTTTTGAACTGTTGAATAAAATAAGAATAACAACTACTACTACTACTACTAATAATAATAATAATAATATTTCTCCTGGTTTCTTTGTTTTGAGCTCTTGAATATTAGACCCTGTCACTCTCATCTTTCTCACAGCTACCCTTTCCATAGCCACCTTTTATCAGGAAATCTAATTATAACTGCAAGCAAATTCCACTCAAATTGCAAGAGATGAATATTCACTAGTGAACCACTATGCATTGTTTTACATTTCCTCTAAGCTATTATCAGTAAACATCTCGGTGCGCTGCTATATGTGGGTTTTCGGGTACACTGCAATGATTATGAGTATGATTGTCAGGAATGTTTGTAAAATGGAAATATTCCACTCTTCACCAACACACACATACAGACACAAAAGAAAAAAACAGTAGCACTCCAAATATGGAACTCCAGGAAGTGGACCAAAAAAACAAACAAAAAAAACACTGTGCAGGGACAAGTTTATATATAGGAATATTTATATAAGCAAGCTATCATAACAAAAAAAAAAATAAGCCATTTGTCGTTTTCAACATTTTGTATCCATAATAAACATATAGAATTTAAGTAAGGTATATACAGTGTCTATGGAAAATAATAAAAAATGCTCTGTGTTGGAATGCTCTCATTATGGACTTCCTGTCCCAGTGTGGGATCAGACAGTACTCTTACTCAGTATTTAGAGGCCACACACCCTATAGTTTAGCATCTTAAAATAGACACGTACAGGAGAGGAAGTTTGGGTGAGCGCACACTGTAGTGTGTCATTGCATTATGTAAACATTCTTACTGTGGCACTCTCATTTTCTTGTATATTCCAGCTCCAGTTAATGTGCCCCCAAAATAATCTGAGTGTTGGCGAGCAGGAAGTGATGCTGTTACCTTAATGAAGAGTCAGCCTGTTAAATAGCGCTTTCTCTAGACATACCATTAAATTCAGTCTTTAGCTTTAGCTATACACACTCTCAGTAAAGTACTCTCGTTCATTTACTCTTCTGCTTCTTGGACTTTGCATTCGGACTAAGAGAAGAGAAAGGTAAGGTCTCCATACCTACCCAATGCATTATTTTTAAGCAGAAACATTTAAAGAGATATTAAAACCTAATAAATTATATATGGATTTTTATTCTTCAGATTTTATATTTCAGAATAAAACCTGCCA
>NW_015537973.1:545997-546636 GCF_001515605.1 Sinocyclocheilus anshuiensis | reverse complement strand
AAATTATATATGGTTTTTTTTTCTTCAGTTTTTATATTCCAGAATGAACCCTGCCATATTGATTCTCTGTCTGCTGGGAGCAGCCTATGCTAATCCAGTGAGTACTACTGTGAATAAACTTTTAATGTTCTTCTGTCTTTCCATACATTACAAAGAGTGACAATGTTTTTTTTTTCTTGAATTATCACACAGATCTTGCATAAAATGGCTATGGAGGTGATTCAACATGCATCCAACTCTGTAAGTGACGCTCAGTTTATTTGAAAGAAACTTTGTGGTAACTTTTTAAAAATGTTTTAGGTAAGGCTGTTCTTATAATCTTTTATATTCCACAGTCGGAAAGCTCTTCAATATCTGAATCCTCCGACCAGAGTAATATCTCAGAACCTTCAGATGAGGTGCGCTTTCAGTCAAATTCCACATCATATATATATATATATATATATATATATATATAAAATAAACTTAAATGTGTATCTAGAAGGAGGGACAACTGTATGTTTTCAATGTTTATCCAAAAACAGTTTCCCTGTAAAAACAAAAAATGTGATCAGTAAGTCATGGTAAAATAAGTTTTCTTATCCCAAGAATATCCAACTATGTATGCACGTCAAATTTCTACCAGGAAAAAAAATGATT
>NW_015537973.1:529914-545486 GCF_001515605.1 Sinocyclocheilus anshuiensis | reverse complement strand
TGATTTTTTTTTTTTTTTTTTTTTTGTACAGTAAGTATTTTTAATAGTCTTTACTAAAAATAATAATGTACAAATAAAACATACATGCATTATTTATTTATTTGCAGAAGTCTAAGGAAACTGTCTCCGACAGCAATGTAAGTGCAAAGACTATTATGTCAACAAATCTAATGAGAAAATATTTAAATATATTTCTGTTAAGAAAATAGGCTCACTTCACTTTCTCTGTTTTCTTGACAGAGCTCAGAATCAACTGAATCAGACTCTAATGAACCGGTATAACTAATAATTTTCACATCTTTTCACAAATTTAGAAAATCACTGAACAGATCAATATGACTGCAAATGTCTTACTTAATGTTTGTTTGTATTTTTTTTTTTTTTTTTTTTTTTTTTTCAAGATCTCTAGTGAAAGCCATTCTGTGGAAAGTCTGGTAAGTTACTTTGCCTTAATACAACCTAAAACTCATGCTCTAAAGCATATTGATTGCTGAGAAATTGATAACCTGTTTATACTCTCCCACGTTCTGTCATCGGTGCTTATCTAGATTGGAAAAAGTGAGACTGCACTGACATCAGATAACACTCAAAGCAGTAAAGAGAACGTTCGTAGGGTAAGGAACGTCCAATTTCATGCATCATACAACAAACACGTGTGGTTACACAGGAATAATGACCATCATAATGCATTCATACAGGGCTGGATTTACACCCTCAAATGGGTCCATAAGAACAACAATGCCATTGTGCAAGCGACCAGCCAGCCAGAAGAGAATGACATCAAATCCACTAGTGACGAATCAAAAAAAAGTGAAAGCAGTGAATCAAGTGAAAGCCAGGAAATGGTTGTTCTAAGCACAAAGGAAGAGGATAAGAGTGTGGACACAAGTGAAAGCACTGAAAACAGTTATATTGTTGACGGTACTGAGTACAGTACTAGCAATAGCAGCAGCAGCAGCAGTAGCAGTGAAAGCACCGAGTCCAAAGACAGCGCAGTGGACAGTGAAAGTCGCTCAATTGAGTGCCAGCCAGGGGCTGACAGCCAGGAATGTGACAGCGAGGAAGACTTTCCTCAGGATATCGGTGATGATGGTGCAACCGACCCTTTCAATGGCATCCTAATGCCTGATGTCACTGAGCCCTAGCAGCAGCTTAAGACATCATTTTATGACTCAATGCGCTGATATCTGCAAGTGGAAATATTAAAATGGGAATTTTCTATTAAGGAAAATATTTAAAGTAGGGTATATAAGGAAATGTATATAATATTAATATAAACCATTAAATAAATGTTAATAATACTGTTTTTTAAGGTACCTCAGTCTGTTTTTAATTTAAAATTACACGTATTGTAGGCATAGTTTGATCTTTTTATTTTACACTTTCTTTTTGTAATATTTGCTTTTTATCATTGGCTATCTCTGGAGCTGAAGTTGTGTGCAGTATTTTTTATATAGATTTTGTAGTCATTTATTTATACTGTTGGTATTAAGCATTTTCAAATAAATAAAGTAAAGAAAGAGTCAAGCATTGCATGAGTCCTGTATTTCTCAGGAAAGTTGCATATGCAAGAACCATACATTCCTAAAATGAAAGGGTTCCCCTAATGCAATCCAAGAGTAATTACCAACTTCATTGCCTATAATTTTACAGATTTAGTTCATACCTTTGCACAAGCATGCCTAAACAATAAAAATGTGTTTAGAGCTGAAATGGCTGTTGTGTAACATCAAGCTATGAAAGAGCACTTTCAGCAGTAAGCAATATTGCAACTATTATGTGTGTGTGTGTGTGTGTGTGTGTGTGTGTTTGACTTATTCACAAGTAATATATCATGTCTGTCAAACGCATGTCATTGCTGTTTTGATACCACAAGATGGTGGCAAACTTTAAAGAACAGTGGTGGGGTTTCCCTAGGCAGAACATCATGAACTCACACAAACATTACATGCTGAGCGGGACTTTCTGCCGTTTCATGTGTGCTGCTTTTGGCAGCGGGATAAAGATTCCTTACGCTAAGAATGGGGGTTTAGACATTGTAAGTTTGTTAATTACTGTATAATTAAAATTACTGTTTTATGGTTCAGTCTTCAGATAACAGACTAAGCACCATTGGCTTTCATTGTCTAGACAATTGACACAGTGTGATCCAAGATAATGGCAGGCATTATCCATTATGACAAGAAGGGGAGAAAAACTTTAAATAATGGGTTTTTTAGAGACTGCAATATATTGTGTGTTAGAATTTGCCAGATTGCCCAGTTTAAAAAGACAACATAAAATTGTCAGATGCTATTTTCCTCAGAGTTTACAGTTATCCGTTCAGGTGTCACTATATTATATGGTAGGCTACCATCAAATTAAACAATACTCATTTTGCATGTTCTCAATATGAATGCAGCACTCATTTCGCACCACATCAACGTCAAATTGTTTTGGGGTAAGAAAGCAACATTTAGGCTAAAATCTGCAGTATAATCTGTGTGTGTGTGTGTGTGTGTGTGTTTATGTTCGTAAATTGTAGGCTAATTAAAAGGATCGTCAACACAAAAACGAAGATTCATCATTTACACCCATTCCAAACTTGTTGGAATATTGGAACATGACGATATTCTGAAGAATGTTGGTAAGCTGTTTCAGTTCCATTTACTTTCACTGTAGGACAAAAAATACAATGGAAGTCAAAGGGAACTGAAACTGTTTGGTAACCAACACATTCTTCCAAATATCTTCTTTTGTGTTCTGCAGAAGGAAGAAGGGCAAAGTTTGGAAAGACATGAGGGTGAAAAAATATTCTTCATATTTTGGTAGACTATCCCTTTAAAAAATGTGGAAAAAATGTTTTACTTTCTCCTACTTTCATCTGATTCATGCCTTAGCTTCTTAACTTCATAAAAAGTCTGTCTTTCTGAAAGCCACCTGTCCCAGTGAGCCAAGTTCAACGCGCTCTACATAAGGGACTTTATGTGTTAAAGTCCCATTACACTGCGTTTTTACTCTGTCCGTGAGCAACGCGATAAACTAGAACGTCCCTAGGCTATATTATAATGAAGGAAACAGTCTACTAGTTCACCGCGTCGCGTCGGCTGCGAAGTACAGGTTCATGCACACGCACCAGGCGGCGTGAAGCTGAACGGTGATCTTCCTAAATCTGATATCACACGAGGAGAGCGGCAACTGTCTCTAAAACGTGTAAAATCTCAATTAAACCACACACGACTCGACCATTATCTCTTTTGATGCCAAAAGAGGGGATGTTAACGAACAATTCTTTGACGTTAAATGTGAAGTACGAGAAAAAATATACCCAATTTGAGATGGGAAAGTCCCCGCAAGGAAATCCCCTCTTCATAAGATCAGTTCGAAATTGAGTGAGGCTCTCACAGGCTGAAGCTTTCTGCCTTTGGTCTACAGCAGACGCATGTAACGTTAGTAAGCCTAGAACACTCAAACCTGTGCAATCTATGGGAAAATCGAACTTTACGTGTTGGTTTTAACGCGCGAGCGGATTGTTCAGAATGGATGAGATAAAGAGGGAGAACGACGCGCTGAGGGCGAAGTTGCGCAGCTGCTCTACACTCAACTCATATTGCCACGAAACGCAACAAGAAATTGCTCGTTTAAATCAATTGGTCACCTCCAAAGACGGAATTATTGCCGATTTGAAGGCAAGACTGGGGAAGTATGAGAAAACAGTGGTCATAGAGGGAGAGGAGCCCTATATTGTAGGGCCGTCGAAATCTCTCATCGAGAGTTTGTGTAAGGAAATTTGCAAATTAAAGCAAAAACTCAAGGAGTCAGAGGCGGACGCCGCCCAGAGATTGGAACCCAGTAAAACAGTAAGTTAAAACACATTTTTAATTCGTCTTCCTGCTTCTCCTATGCAATCATCTACAAGATGTCAAGTTGATTGTTTTGCCCTGAACATCTTTCCAGCTAAAGCACTGTAAAGTAAACCTTCTTTGTAAAATACTAGAATTCCTTAATCAAGAAAACACGATAAGATAATAATAATAATAATAATAATAATAAAAGAGCTTTATCCAGCCTACAATGATTTGGTGGTCCTAACTGATGGTCTACCAGTCTCACCATTTGAAAAGTGCCCAAAACCCTTCTAAAACAGACCAGCCTGATTAATTAAGAAGAGCAAACTAATTTACAGTGGCAATTTTCAGCTTATGAGTATACATTTGTTCAGTAACACATGAATACTTGAATACACATGAATACAGTCTATGCATTAGATGTGGTGAGACAAGTGCATTTCTTGTTCACGTTCACCTGTCAGGAAATGGGCATGAACAAGTCTTCTGATTGTTTGCATGTTCCAGGAGATCCAGAGGTTGCAAGAACAGTTGAAGGAGAAGGATCAAGAGCTGGAGACCATGAGGGAAAGGCCTGACCAGGAGAAAGAAAAGGAGATCCAGCGACTGCGCTCCACCTTGGCTGAAAGCGATCGGACACAGGCCACCAGGGCCGTCCTTTGCAACTCTCTCGCTGAAGAAGCCGAGCAGTTGAGGGCACAGCTGGGGGCCACCGTGCAGGTGTGCCAGGAGCTTTTGGGACGGATGGAGAAAGAGAAAAGCAAGACATCCATGACGGATCAGAGAACTCAAGCAAATGAGGTGTGTTTGGGGAAACTATCAGCATTCTACAACATCTGGACCACCTTTAAAACACTTTATTTTAAACAACTATATTTGACCTTGCTTTTTGTATCTTCATCAGACAAAAGATTCCCCTGAAGTTCCCAATCTAAATGTCATCATCAGCAAGTTAGAAGATGAGAACGACCAGCTTAAAAAGAGAGTTGCATATGTAAGGCTCACATGATGGAACCGCTATTTGATCATCACCCACTGACATTTGTTTTACCAGTTTCATTTGCAGAAAATGTCACTCAGTACCTTTTATGGAAAGACAACAATGCAAAATATTCTTGGAAAATGTCATGTCATTTTTGTCTGTTCACATCATAAATACATGCCTTTGTTCCATCTCAGGTGGAAAGTTTAAACTCAAAGTGGCAGAAGTACGACTCCAGTAGAGAGGAGTACGTGAGGGGTTTGTGTCTGAAGTTGAAAGAGTCAAACGGTCTGGCATGCGCAGGTCCGACCCTGACCCAAACTCCGGCTGCGGGCAATGTGGCTTTGTTCCAGCAGGAGATCGCCCGGCTCAACGGCCTCCTGCAGGACAAGATGATGGAGTGCGAGAGACTCAGCAGAGAGAGGGATGACAGTAAAAGGATAGACCAGGAGCGCATTCAGATGCTTGAGCAGCAGGTCTTTATCATTATTTTGAATTCCTCTTAAACAGGAAGTCATTGTATTTTTGTCACAACAAAGGTGAGAAGTAGTTTTGTTTGGTGTGCTGCCCAAAAACCAAAAGCCTTCCTTGTTCTCCTGTAGGTTTTGGCCTATATTGAGGACTTCAAATCAGAGAGGGCAGACCGAGAAAGGGCTCAGGGTAAAATCTTGGACCTTCAAGATGAAGTTGGGCGACTTCAACTGCAAATACGCACACAGGCAAGCCTCGTTAAAAAAAAGCCTTATTTAAAGAATGAAATTATTGAAAAGATAATTTGCCCTTTTTTTATGGCAAGGCAAGGTTAGTTTAGGTTGTAAAATACCATGTGGTGCAACTCCCCCAAAAACCTAATGATATTTACAAATTCAAGATACTTGGAAAAAAAAGTTCTATATTATATAATTTTTTTTTAATAATTAAAAAAATATTTTTTTTGTTGTAATGTTATTTACTACAAAATACCCTGACCAGCATTATTTATGAAAAAAGTATCTCAAAAAATATATTATTAGTATTAAATAATATTAAATAGTTATATATTATATATATATATATATATATATAATTATTTTTAAATTATTATGGATTATTTTAAGTCACGATGAAACTGAAGTAGCAACAGATCTTTTCTTCAGTTTCTTGATGTACATCTGAGAGCAGTGGATTAACAAAAAAACAAGAAAATATATAGGGTGGGTTATTAGATTTTGAGATGTGGGCGTTGCATTGAAAAATGAATTTGAGCGTGCAGTCGAACATGGATGGGCGGGGTTTAAGTGGACTAAATTATTCGAGAAGTCTGGAAAATATCACCAAAGAGAAGTCTGCCATGACAACATTTTGATTACAACATAATGGGGTCAAAAATAAAATAAAGAAAAATACATGGATGATTTGTGACACAATAACATACTTACAAAATAGATTTTCATTAAATGCTGGAATTTTGTTTCCCTTTCTCTCACACTGGAAGAAGTGACAATCCACATTTCTACATGATTTAACCCATAAAAAGTAGTCTTGGTGGTATAATTTAATGTATTTAGGCAGATTCAGCTATATCAAATTAGATTTTTGACTTAAAACCAGTGCATTTACGATTTTTAGGTCACCACTTGTTTTCAGTGCAACCCGACCAGCATGAGACTTTAAAATCCAATTCACTTTAAATAACACGCATTGTTTCTTCATCACTCAGAGCGTCCAAGAGGCCTCATCCTCACGGCGACTTCACATGGGCCTAAAAAAAGTTCCCCACCGACAGACGGACACTGCCGAACCACGAAGAAACAGTCCCCCAGAAACAAGCTCAAAAAGGACTATCAGTAACACGGCACCGCAGGGAGCCGCTGAACTGCAGTGCCCTCGCTGTCTCACCACGTACGACGACGAGCACGCGACCGAATACCTAAACCACTGGGACGAGTGTGCCAAGCTGTGAGTCTCTCACCTCACTGACTTTTCACAGGGCACAGAAAGCACTGAGGACAGAATCACTACAAGCTTGCAGACTATGGGATGTGTGACAGGGTGTTGATGAAGGCAGGGGCATGTTTAAACAGGATGGAGTCGAAGGAAGGCTTTTTTTTTAGGGTTGGCTTTTCGATTGTGGTCTTGGTTGATGTTTAGAAGGTCGCTTGTGGCATAGGACTCAAGATATGACTTTGGGTTGGTCATTCCCAGTTCAAAGGCTTACTCACATGGCTGTCATTGAACGCAGATGGTTTGGTTATGAAAAGTTATTCAATCTCAAGCACTTGTGGTTTATAAGTCACTGGGTTTTGTCACTTGTTTGGTATTATGGTTTTCAGCATAGTACATTTTGTCTAAGAGTTTCAATCAAATTTTGCTTAATACTGTATTGCAGATCTGTGTATAATTCAGATGGATCGTAAAATTGGTATCATATACCTCACCAATATATATTCTCTTTATCAGCTGTTTGCACTTTTTGCTATTTTAATTATTGCCAAATACAGATGATAAAAGTACATAACCTTTTATATTTAATACATAAGCTTCTTTATTATTAGACTGTTGAATATCATTCATACTTTTTTTGTGATGGTGCTATTTGTAAAGATTAATGTTATATTTTTATATTTCATTTTTTTGTCTATTTGTAAGTGTATTGCTATTATTTGCCTTGGGCTTACATTTTAAATCAGAAATGTTAATTTGTACCAGAATATACAGAGCAGCACAGCGCAAAACTAAAGTTTTATATATATATATATATATACATATATATGTATATATATATATATCTCTCAAACTTTAGTTTCCGATTTTAAATGTTAAAAGGCTCTGTCATATAACATGTCATTACATTCTCAGAGTTTAAGGCACCTTTTGACTGTGAGGTACTTGCCATTCGATCCCCCTCTGCAGTTGAAAACATTCTAGTTTTAAGTAAGAGAGGAAGTTCCCTACATCCTGGTAAATTGAGACGTGAAATTTGCACGTCTCAGATGCTGTCTATGACAAAATGGCCTCCTATTGCTGCACATTTGAACACTTTAACGGGGTTTTAAGGCACTAAGAGCAAAAATATTGACAATAAGAAAATATCACAGAGATGCCAAACTAAGACAGAGAAACGTGATAACTATACGAGGATTTATTTTTATAATAAAATATTTGCTTAAGGACCCTTTTTGAAACTGTGTAATCTTGTTTGTCTGTGAGTGCTTGTACAGTCAAAGGTAATTTTTAGTAAGATATGGGAAACCAGACACAGAGAGTTGTGATAATGCTGGCAAGAGCATGAGGCATAGTGTGTCTTAAAGCATTAAACTCAAGTCCCACGGGATTTGGAAGTGTGTGTGTATGTGCACAAGTAGTGGAAAGCCCCTTCCCAAGCACAACTGAATGGACAGGCTATAACTGCAGCAAATGCTCAGCTGTCCCAAGGCCTGGAAGTGAATAGAAGAAGAGAAGCAGGCGACTGTCGGGTGGAGGGATATAGCGAGACTGGCTATTTAAAGGGGAGGAGGCTATGGGACCAAACAAGGCTAGTGTCTGTAACTGAAACTAGATGCATTGTGTTTCTGTGTTGTACAAACACTAATATCACAGAATCTAAATTCTTAATGTTAAACATTATATACACATTTTGTGTCAAGCTAAATTGCTGCTATAGTTTCTAGAGGCCAATAACATTATCCAAGCCATTATGAAAACGTGTGACAATAATTTAAATATAGTCACCATTGGTGACAGTCTGGAAAAACCTTGTGTGCATTCATATGTGGTTTTGTGAGATATCAGGTCATGAATTTAGTTCATTTCATGGAGGGCTGTAGGGTGGATGTATTTTTTTGTAGGCCAAAAGCTACAAATGAGTTAGCATTTTAGCACCTCTGGTTCTACCATTCTGAAGTCAATGAGTTTTACAGTAGATTAAATGCTTGAAATAAGGTCTGTCGTTAACGATTTATTTTTACCTCTCTTGAACAAGGTTGTTGCCAGCAAGTGTCTAAATGGGACTACAGAGGCTGTAGGGGACCCAAAGAGAAAGGAAAAATTGAAATCGCATCATATGACCCCCTTTAAGCGTCATGATAAACAGTTAAACTCACTATTTTTTGTTTATAATCACACTTATGAAAACTATTGTAACTCTTATAAAATTATGAATTGAAAGAGTAGGCACTTAGTAGTGTAGTTCTATTATAGCCTACATTTAGCCTTCAAAATACTTAAAAGTTGTGTTAATTTGTGAACGAAGAACAAAACATGTAAGAATCTTAGACGTTTGTCGGTCACAGAGCTTATTTTCCACAATAATCCAATGGAAAATCTATTGGGTTTTTGTTGAGCGAACCAGAGTGACTGTGAACTTTCAGGTTGGCCTACAAAAATAAGTCACCACTGCATGACTCTATTACATCTATATATGTGACCCTGGACAACAAAACCAGTCTTAAGTAGCAATAGCCAAAAATACTTTGAATGGGTCAAAATGATTGATATTTCTTTTATGCCAAAAATCATTAGGACATTTAAGTAAAGATCATGTTCCATGAAGATATTTTGTAAATGTCCTACTGTGAATATATCAAAACTTAATTTTCGATTAGTAATATGCATCGCTAAGAACTTAATTTGGACAACTTTAAAGGCAATTTTCTCAATATTTAGATTTTTTTGCACCCTCAGATTCCAGATTTTCAAATAGTTGTATCTCGGCCAAATATTGTCGTATCATAACAAACAAACAAAAATGTTTTTTAATCAACACCTTTGTGTTATATCTGGGAAACTGGTCATAAGTACAGGCCCATATTCAGATTATATACAAGATCACGTCAGACATGTAAAAGAGCATCACAGTCCCCTGAGTCAATAAACCCTTGATGAGCTCAGACGCACGACCCTATCTAGCTGCCACGGGGGTAGGAGGGAAAACTCCAACAGGAGTTTCATGCTCTCTACTTTAGTCAAGTCACCACTCTCGAAATGACATTGCTCAAGCACAAGCACACACTTTGGTAGATGCTCGTGGCCGTAGCGTGTCATTTTTCTACCTGCAGGAGTCATTTGTTGTGAAGTCAGAGAGAAGATCGTGTTGCTGTGAAGAACGTAACTGGAGATGCGAAAAGCTGAAGTGATGGATGTGTGGGCCCCGCTGTAGTTTTGTTCTTTTTTACGAAAGCCTTTCCTTGGAGAAGTGAAAGGTAGGGTGGAAGGGATTCCCCACATACACACTTCATACACACCTACAATAATGTGAGACCCACACATCTACTGCAGAAAAGCACACACACACACCACAATCCACCTTCAAAAAGTGGAAATAATTAGGTCACATGATCACATGACTTTTACAGTAAAACTATTCACAGAAAGACCAAATGTCACTTACACAATTAGCTCCAAAACTGATATTTAAAAATTAAGCACCAGCACAAGAAAAAAAATCCGAAGTAGCCTATCATGCACGGTGGAGCTTGTTTACCCATTATTATCCTTAACTTTACCCGCCGTGTTTTTCCGAGAGGAACGTCATGCCAAAACGGATAAATGTAGCCTTTAATCTTTTAAAGCAGGGAATTCCCGAGCATTGGCTAACTTCAACGCTTATTTGGAAGAGCAGCACCTTATTTAACAGGTTGTTGTTGTTACCGACTATGCTAGAGTTATCATGGCCTGTTGTGTTATTTTTTTGATAAGAGCGATCGGCGCTTAGACAGAACGCTATTGTCAGTTCCAGTATGTGGAACGATGGGGGTTTTCCCTCTTGAGCTGTCTGAGTTTCTCCCCAGCTCTGGGCCATCCTCAATGAAAAGATCTTCACCAGTGATTACAAACTACACTATCTCATCTCCGATCTTTGATTTCTCTCTAATAAGCCCAGCTCTTACTTTCGTTACGACCCTGTTATTGTCCAAGTTCTGCGTTGGAAGACTGACTGTAGACAACTAGGCTCCACACGTATTCCACAGTTGAAAATTTGGATGTGTATGCCAAGTCAATTTATCTTGCACTCTACTGATAATATCCAAATGTCATATGGAAGACAAATTTGTTGCTGATTTTTAGTATGGGAGACAAGATTCTTTCTTTATTTTGTTTAATTTTTACGTACTGAAATATCATCTTGTGTAGTTGCACCTTATTCAGTCAAAACAACTATTTTAAACTTCATGTTGAAAATACAAAGTGAATCTGGCCTTAACCAGAAATGGTAAAAAAATATTTTACATAAATGAGGTAACTCCAGCATTGCATCATGGGTGACTAAAACTGGGCAGACTTACACAAAAGCACTACCAGGAGATTCACAAAATCTCCCATTGTTCATTCTCCGATTTTCCAGGCAAACACGTGGTCAGTTTTCAATTATATAAATACATATATTTAATTAAGTGATTTATTTATTTATTATTTTAGTTTACTATAACATTTAAAATTACTGCACTAAAATATACATTTTTTCTTACACTACTGGTTTTAAAATGCTTTTGTTTTTAAAGAAAATTTCACATTTGATCAAAAGTACAATAAAAACAGCAATACTGTAAAATAACATTGCAGTTTAAAACAACTGTTTTCTAAATTTTAAAATGTAATTTATTTCTGTGATGGCAAAGCTAGATTTTCAGCATCATTAGTGTCACATGATGCTTCAGAAATCATTCTAATATGCTGATTTGCTGCTTAAGAAATATTTTTTATTATCACTGTTTAACATGGCTTAACACATGTAGCTTGATATTTTTCTGGAAACTGTGATACTTTATGCTTGCCATTTAGAATCACATGACAGTGTAAAAATATGCTTAAAAAATGTTCTATTATTGAAATTAGATCATCTCTTCCGGAACAAGACAAGCAACAGTTCATCTAACCTGTTATAGCTGTTTCTTTGTTACACGCTAAAAAGGAGGTAGGCGTTCCACCACAGCAAAGACGTTTTTTTTTTGGCAGGAAGTGAAGAAAAAAAAAAAGCCCTACATAAAACAAAGTCCGATGATGACGGATAGTGACAAAAGTTCCCTTTCTGTGGGAGTCATAAATTTAGAAATAGTCTGTCAAGTGGTTTCAAAGATTAAAAATATGCCCTCCCTCCTATTTTAAAACAGGATTCCAATACATTTTTTGAAGAATGAGGTAATCTCACTTTTTGTTGCAATTTGGAAGTGAAAAAGCCAAAATCATGTACATACCTCTAAATTATATCACCTTATACACAAAGACAAATCTAACTTCTGACCCATCTCTATAATGGCAAAAATAAAATTATTTTAAAAATGACTGATATTCAAATTTTTTAATTTCTCAAAAGGATTATTTCAGTCTTCTAAAAAAGTGGTCACCAAAATGCATCAGACAAAGTTTGGCTCAAATTAACCATATTGTGCCTAAATTCCCAAAATAAGATGAGGAGTCAGACAGGGCAAGCAGACCTTAAAATTATTGAGAGGAAGGCAAAGGAAAAAAAAAAAAACTCTGGAGGGCAGCCTTTCTGAAAAAAAATAATCTATCTAAAATAGTCTAATGAAAACAGGGATATAAAAGAAAATTATTAGTTTGAGGGAATATCACAAGCACTATTTTTTCCTTCGAAATAATGTGAACCGGAGAAATATGCACAAAAACAAAAGGAAAATTTAGAAAGTCTATTTTGATTTTTATGTTAACTTAAAAATCAAAAGTAGTTTTTGCCTGCTGCCAGTTTTATTAACTTGACAAGCTGAAATTATTTAAAAATATGAACCTAAATATCATCTGTATCTCATTATGCATTCAGTAGGGCACGCTTACTTGAAAATAAGTTGCGTCAAATGATAAATGAAATACTTTTATTTGACGGTTTCTATTTTCAACTTGCACTTACCTCGCAGCAGCAACAATAATATTGCATAATCTGCTTCCAATGATGCTCACTGTTTGGATTGGAAAGAATGGTTTCACTGACTTGTACCTGCCACACCCTGGTAATAAAGTCACAGGAAAGAAAACCAAGCAAAATAAACCTGACTTCACCTCACATTTTGAGCAAATTTTCGAGAATGTTTGCATAACTGTTATTACTATTATCACTGTTATGATTGCTGAAGTAATCAGATGCAGTCAGTGTAAAACTGTAAACACCGAGTGAAAAAGGTTGTGGTGTTTCACATGCATCCGTTCTTACCAGAATGATGGGACGGACCCGTTTGCAAGGTGCCAAGTCATGCAAATTAGGGGTGTTAGGTTACTCCTTTCATGTTGATCTGCAGTCGGTGTTGTATTTCCCCTTGATTGGATAAGGTTAGGAATTTTATAAGTGTTATGAGATGGAGCCAAATGGAAAAGAAAAAAAACTGACACATAGAAATGTCCTGCCACTCTACTGTGTATTCCATCTTTCAAAAAGAAAGACAAGATTTTAATATTACTTAACAATATGTTAAAAAGTAGCCAGTCCAGCTTCAGTGTTAATACAATATACACTCTATAACAGATTGATAGTGTGAGTATTGTTCTTTTCGATTCAATTCTGAAAGTATTCTGATACAAGCTTGGTAACAAGTTGGAAAAAGAGAAAAAGAAAAAAAAAAAAAAAGGTAACTTGAACACAGTTGTTACACTGAACATTTTTAAATGAAAAACCGACGTGAACATTGTCAAGTATTAGCCGTTCTCCCAATAAAGGGAGAGATTCGGGGCAATGACGTGAAGCTGACCAGTCCGATTCTCTTGACGACGAGTTGTCAGGAAGTGCAGTGCTAGGTGCAAAGGTGAGCAAAGCCACAGCTGAACTGAATAAAGGGATCTTTTTTCATATTCATCTTTTTTTTTCTTGAAGCATGTCTTTTGCAGTGCCTTCATCCTAATGTACATAAAGCCAGAGAAAACCCAGAACATGGCACAGACCTAAGGGAAACGGTCCACTCACTGACAAAAAACACATACGCTTTTTAAAAGAAGAAAGGGAAACCAAAATAATAGGGATAAACTTATAGAGTAGCATTTTGTGGTTGTTTTTTGACTTTCCTCTTTTTTTTTTCTCTCCAGTAGTACTGCAGGAATACAAGCCCGTTTTGGGTTTGTTGAGGAACCCACAGCAACAAGGACAAGGCAAGGCGGCATGGATAATGTAGACCGGAGGAGCAGGTGAAGCATAGCAGCACTGGGGTCAGCAGTCAGTCTGTAGAAACATGGGCGAGAGAGAAGAAACCGGAGGAACGCTTATCAATTCCTGCCATTGTCTTTTGAAAGGAAGACCCATCAGTGGGCAGCAAACGTGGCCTTCTTCAAGCTAAAATTGGACCAGTTGATGGACAACCTCTGCCTTGTCTGTCGCGCGGAGTCCAAGCAGAACCTGCAAAAAGGGTGAAAAATTAATTTGTTGGGGAACAAAAGGTCATGGATGCCAGAGAAAAACATTACCAATATCAAACGGTACCTTTTGAAATATTCCACCTCACGTTCGGTCTCGTCCATGTCTACACTGTCCAAATCAATGTCTTTGGGCAGAAATACATCATCTGTTGGACAACAAGAGAGTTCTGACTTGATTTTCCATTCAAAAGTGGACAAATCTTTTTATTCTTTATAGACAATTTGGCAATTCACAACACTCACCTATTGAGTTATTCATCTTGTCCACTTTTTTCTTCTTATTCTTCTTGGCTTTGCTTTTGGGCTGAGGGGACTCGTTGTTTGGGACTTTGCCGTTCTGCTGAGGAGGGTCTAAAGCTGAAGATTCAATAACAGGAGAGTTCCTCTCGTCTTTCCCTCCATTCTGTGGCTTTTTCCCATTTGTCCTCTCGTCCCTCTTGATCTCGGTCACTGACTCGTCTGAAGCTTTCTGCTTGGCTTTGGCGTCAGTTTGAGGGATGGCTGCGTTGCCGGCTTTGGGAGGCTCTGGAGCTTTGGAGGTCTCAGCTGGCCTCTTTGTGGCCTCACCATTGGGTTTAGAGCCATTTGCTTGCTGTTTGGGTTTGACCTTGGTATGGGAGGACTCTGGGTGGGAGGAGGTACCATTCTGGAGGGCAGGAGACTCTAAAGGTCTCTCTTTGCAAGTCTTTGGGCTTAGTTGTTGCAATGGGCCATTCTTCCCACCAGTGGGGGATTCAGGTTCTAGACGAGGCTCCTTAGGACTGAGACGGATGAGATTGTGCAGTAGCTGTGTTTTGCCGTTCTGCATGTTCTTTTCTAAAACGCTCTGTGCTGTCTGCTGAAGAGGCTTAGGGTTGTTGGTTGTAGGAACGAGAGAAGGATTTTCAGACTTGGTTAACTCCTTGACTTTATTGTCTTTCTTTTTCTTCTTAGATGCCCGCAACTGCTGCATTTCCTGCAGACGGAGCAGCTCCTGCTTCAGTGCCGCCGCCTCCTCCTCCTGCTGCCGCCTCCTCTGTTCCTTCAGAAGTTGCTGTTGTACTTCCAGTTCCCGAGCCTCTGCCTCTAGACGGGCTTTCTCCTCCAGCTGCATCCAAACAAAACCCGAGACAGTTAATTCCATGACACCCTAAATAACAGTTTGATTCCATGACTAGTTTTTTTTTTTTTAAATAACAAATATCATGCATTACTCATTCATATATATCATTAAGCTTTTTGGGTCAGCATGACATTTTAAAAACTGAACTAATCTTGCTTTGTAATATAAAGGTCAAATTATTTGACATTTCATGTCAAAAACTTGCTTCCAAAGTTTTTCCAAATATTTTTGTTAAAAAAAAAGTTTTGTTAAAAAAAATTATATACATATACACACACACATATATACACACATATATATATATATATATATATGTGTGTGTGTGTGT
>NW_015537973.1:529410-529790 GCF_001515605.1 Sinocyclocheilus anshuiensis | reverse complement strand
CAAAGTAGTTTCGCTTTCACAATGAAACACACGGCGGGCTAGAGTGAGCAGAGGCTGGCTTGAGTGAGCTGTGGCGGGCGGGCTTGAGAACGGCGTGTCCGGCGGATTCGACGAAGGAGCGTCTGGCGGGCTTGCGGCAAACACATGTGATGACCCCGGGGCATGAACATTTGGGCGGCGTTATGCAAATCTTCCCACATCGTGACGTAGACATGTGGGGGTGTGCTAGAACGAGCCGTTTTAGGTAGGAGTGGTTGACTCTTAACTTTTTTTATAAAGAATATCTCTTTGGATTGGAGACTTTAGTCTCTGCAACTTTACAGATCTTCTTTATGCACCAAGAGCTTGTAACACTCCAAAGAGAAAGGAAAAATTGAAAT
>NW_015537973.1:529160-529394 GCF_001515605.1 Sinocyclocheilus anshuiensis | reverse complement strand
AATATATTTCTAAAGGTGCTGTTGACATGAAATTTTCACCAGATAAAAACAACCCAAGTAATCCATCCATACAAAGAAAACAAAACAAGTAAGTTCAGAAATTAAGTTCTGTGCAATAAAATAGAATGACCCAGGGATAAAGTATTGAACGCACTTACTGAAATTTATTTAATACTTCTAACAAAAGCCTTTGTTGGTAATGACAGCTTCAAGACGCCTCCTGTATGGAGTAAC
>NW_015537973.1:528098-528930 GCF_001515605.1 Sinocyclocheilus anshuiensis | reverse complement strand
TGAAACCAATTGAGAGTTTCCTTGGCTGTGTGTTTGGGATCATTGTCTTGCTGAAATGTCCACCCTTGTTTCATCTTCATCATCCTGGTAGATGGCAGCAGATTTTTTATCAAGAATGTCTCTGTACATTTTTCCATTCACCCTTCCTTCAATTATATTAATTTTGCCAGTGCTACACCATGATGTTTTTGGAGTGATGTGCAGTGCCATTTGACCTCCAAACATGGTGTGTATTATGGCATCCAAAGAGTTTAATTTTGGTCTCATCTGACCAGACTATATTCTCCCAGTATTTCACAGGCTTGTCTAAAGGTTGTGCAGCAAACTTTAAACAAGCTTCAAGCAATGGAGTCTTGCAATTTGAGCATGTATACAGGACACGGCGGTTGAGTGCATTACTTATTGTTTTCTTTGAAACAATTGTACATTCTAATTCCAGGTCTTTCTGAAGCCCTCTACAAGTGGTCCTTGGCTCTTAGACAGCTCTTCTGATAATTCTTTTCACTCCTTTGTCAGAAATCTTGTGAGGAGCACCTGGTCGTGGCCGGTTACGGAAAAATAATGTTCTTTCCACTTCCAGGTTATGGCCCCTACAGTGCTCACTGGAACATTCAGGAGTATAGAAATCCTCCAACCAATGCCATCAGTATGTTTTGCAAATTACCGATATCTGGTGAAAATTCCATGTCAACAGCACCTTTAGAAATATATTTACTGAGAAAAATGGTGCCGTGTTCAATATATATATATAAAATTTCTTTAAGAAATAAAAATAAAAGCTTATGCAAAATTACTTAAGGTTTCCTTTTCTAAAACTATAACATTATCATAT
>NW_015537973.1:512655-527903 GCF_001515605.1 Sinocyclocheilus anshuiensis | reverse complement strand
ATATAGTTTTATGATGATTAGATTTAGACAAAAGAGCATAATTCCTGATAACAAAATGAGTTTACCTTCTTCTGTTTGTGACGGGCACGTTTGGCTGCTTTGGAGCTACTGGCTGGTTTGTTGTCTGCGCTGTTGATGAACTGTAACAGGTCCTCTACCTTGCGATGATCCTTCACCCCATCCCGCTCCAGCAGCAAATCTTCTTTTTTAGGCTGTTCCTCCTTCCGTTTGGTCAGCCTGAGTCGCAACTTCTCCCGCATCTCTGCATAGTTCCTACTGGTGGGTGCGGCAGGGGGCTACACAGCGCAAACAACATAAGCCTGATTAGCTTATTTATTCATGACACCTTCAAACATAAACGGTTAACATGAACTGCTTCCACAAATATTTCTTTAATGGTTTGATTTACATAAGCAGTGGAGCATGCAAAACTGATATGGTGCAGGAAATAAGCACATGCACTGATCCATCAATGACACTGTGGGAACAGCACACACTGATTGGAAGCTTTGATACCTCAAAATGCCTGACTATAATTGAAAGTGAGGGAAGAAAAGTGTCAGCTTGTAGAGATTTTACTATACCGGTAGATATACAGTTACATGGATTACATCTGTGGGCAAGACTGCTTTGTGTTAATGGTAAAGTGATAGGAAAAAGTATTTTCCATCATTACCAATTCTCACAAATAACAATAAGCCTGTCAGTAATGTTATTGATGATAACCAATAAATGTCAAGTCAATTTACTGCTTTACTATTTTCTCTAAATAAATACTAGTAAATAAATAAAACACTAAAAACCAAATTGTATAGTTTTAAAATGAAATTAAAAGATAATCAGCTGCCAACCAAAATGTTAATAACTTATGTCAGACAACATAATCAACTGAGATTGACCTTTTATTTAATTTAAAGTATATTATTGTTATTATTTAAAGTATGTGATTTCCCAAAAAATAGCCATGACCTCTTGATAATTTAATATACACAACATTTTTTGTATCTATCATATTGAGTTAAATTCCTTTTATGTGAGTCATATAATATATTTATTAACTTATACAAAGATGTAAAACTTTGGTCACACTGCCCTATCCTAAAACAGTAAGACTTTTAATTAAGCAGTTAGGTGAAAGCCAAGTGAGTGTTTCCGTACCCCTCCATGACCGAAGAATTCACAGTAGCAGCAGTCACAGTACTTTCCTTCTTTCTGATTGGTGGAGGTGGAGGTGGAGGAGCTGTGCTCCGAGCTGCTGTCCTCATCTTGGCTCTCCTCTCCTTCATATGGGTGGTGCTCGTAGCCTCCGTTCCCTTCACAGCGATGACCCTCACAGTCTGGATCACTGACAAAAACATCCTGACTTTGAGTAAATGGACTCAATTCCAGAACATATTCTGGTGATTTTATTATAAACTTTAAGCTTGACTTGGTATTGAACAGAGCAGCTTGTATATGTGTTTTAAATGCTGGCACAGCAAGAAGATCACATGGAGAACTTATAAATGATATAGATGGGGGACTGACCTGCATACGCTATTTGGACCACTGACTAAAACATCGACCAGGGCAGCTTGCTGCTCACCAGATGACAAGCACGGACCCTGATGGACATCCATGTAGCCTGGAGTCCGAGTTACAGTCTTTGGGAAGCACTGGGTGCCTATACTGGGTAGGTGTGTGTTGGGGAAAGAAGGATGTGAGGTTCCGTTGAGAGGGGGGAGAGACGTGAGACTAGTGGGACTATTCCTAGGAGCAACAGGAGTGGGATGTCTATGGTCCTCTTTACCTAAATTATGGAAAACTTCATCTAAAAACAAAGGAAAAAATGAGAAAAAATAAGCACAGGAAAGTGAAAATTCAAATCTAAACACTCAAAATGGGTCATTTAGAAATGTGGAAGTGATTATTACTCGACTGGACAGTGGTGGCGGTACTGGAGAAGGAGGAGGTGGCAGAGGAAGTGGCCATCACCACTTCACTCGCCTCCATGAAGGCATCTTGGTAGTTGAAGAGACACTTTTTCTTGGCGCCGTTCTTCTTCTCTTTGCCATCCGTGGCAGGGTGGGGATTGACATTGGGGTCAAAACTGGAGGAGAGAAGGGGCACGTCGGGAAGGGGAGGGCCCAGCATGTCACCTTTGATAAGGAGAAGAGTTTCGGGGTCAGAGAGATACTGAAAACAATAAAAGCCACAGGACACATTCTGTTTGGTCCTTTAGTGACCATTTAAAAGTGTATAAAATATGCATAATGTGTATAGAGCCGAACTGAACAAGTAGTTGTTTCTGCAGTGACGTCGCCTACTTTTGGACAGAGACGGCTCCGTCTGAGGTGTGGTGCTAGAAAATTGTGTTTTGACTCATTCACAAATTTTGATCTCTTTCCAACAGTTTCTCACCACCAGCCCTGCGGTCTCGGGGAAACCCATCAATTATGGTCCAGAGAGAGCACGAACAACAGCTTAATGAGTATAAACATAACACGCCTCTTCTGTGGATGGCATTTTGCTAATGATGGCCAGGTGACTAAACGTCTGTGGTTGTTAATATTACTTTGGTCAAAAACAGCTCAGCCAAACAGAATTTTGAATAAATTGAGAGGATGGACTCTGAATTTGAGACTACATACAATACAAACATAATGTTTTATTTAAGCTTATTTCTCAGTTATTTTAGTCAAGTATCTAAAGACAAATCCTGATCCTGTATGCACATTCTGCTTTTCCAAATGATTTGATCTGACACTTAATTTCCTTTAAAGCCACATGTAACTGGCCAAGTCCGAAGCCCTTATTTTAGCACACTGTATGACTGACAGGTGAGTAGGAAGTTCTTTGTGGTTGTCTGGGACACAGTAGTGCTTGAACTACAAATGTGATCTAGTCGAATGCCGCTTTCTAAAACACTGGAATAAATGTTCCAAACAGTGAATTGTTGCAAGAATGCCATAAAAGAACCATTGTTTTTTGGTTCCTCAAAGAACCTTTTAATTAATAGCTCTTAAAAGAACCATTTTTCCTTAGTGTAAAGAAAATTAAAACATTTTTAAGAACCTTTGTGCAGTGGAAGGGTTCAATGGATGTTAAAGATTCTTTCATAGATGCTAATTTTTAAAGTCGGCAACCAAAATTCCAGTCAGATGTACTTCCGACTGGATGTACAAATTTTCAGTTGGATGTACAACACAGTGGAGAAGAAAATTATCTATTGTGACGTGCATCCAAATGAAATAGCTTCCTGAGTGAGAAAAAAAAAATTGTAGGATGAGGCATGATTTTGTCCTTCAGAAATGGATTATATTGTTGTTGTTTGCTAATTGATCTCATGTGAGTGACGTGAAGGGAGGGATGATTATTGGCTACTCATTAAAGAAGAGATGTTGTTGGAGGGTGATGGGAAGTTAATGATTTTAAATTAAGGATTAAAAGGGCAATAAAAAAAAACACCTGAATAACTCTTAGAGGTTACACAACTCTCCACATTAAAACTTCAAGATGCATTTTACTCAAAATGGAAGTGCAGTTTTATCTGCTTTGAAGTGTTCAAAACATCTTTAAAATGATTGGGCAACTGACCAGGTAGGGGCTCCTGGAGCAGCACAGAGGGGTTCCAGTTCTTCATCATGTGCGTGTCCCAGAGGTTCTCTAGTTTGAGCGAGGGACATGGCAAAGAGCCGTTCCAGTCCCCTGCTGTGTTGAAGCAGCTCTGATAGACGTGCTCCGGCAGGGTGGGGTTGAACACTTGCTGCTTTCCGCCTGTGTGACTGGACGTAGGGGTGGGAGGGAGAGTCTAGAGAAGATGATGTGAAGAGAGTAGGGATCATTATATGAAAAATTCATTTAGAAATGTCATTTTAAAATTATTTACAATAAGGCTACTAAAAATCAAATGGGAAACTTATGGTGACATTGCAGCATTGCTTGATAAGCAACAGTCAATAATGTGGAAAGGGACATGGCCAGTAAGAAGTGAAATTTTGCACCTGTGCCATTTTTATGATTATGATTTTTGGTACAAGTCACCCCCCTTGTGGCTGGAAAAATAACAGTGAATTCACCCACACCACTTTCAAAAGGAAGGCTGGGAGTTTCCTGTGCATTTTTGTGCACGTGAGTGCTTCTAACCTTGCTGTGTGTGAGCGGAGGGGAGGAGTAGAGAGTGGGCAGCAGTGGTCTGGGCAGGTGGGAGAGGTTGTGTAAGGGTAGATGGCCGTGGATGTGGGGGTAGAGGTGGAGGGCGGGGTGGGCTGCCGTCTTCTCTGAGAAGAACTGGTGACCCCCTGCATGCAGCCTGCTGGTAGGCAGACAGGTGGAGTTCAGGCCGGAGGTGCTACCGTCCCCATTGCCCTGATTGCACACATGACACTCGCACGGATGTTGTACCTGATCCACCTAAAAAGGAACCAAATATTTATTTCGCTAGAGGCCATATTTGCTACTCAATTTTAACTTCATATTTATGTGTAACAGCTCATGTGGATTAAGCGTTGTTAGTTTTAAAAGGCTTAATTGCATTTTGACACCATTTTGTACCCTACCATAAAAATAAGCTACTTAAAAACAGCAATGTTGAATAGAGGTTGAATAATTATGATATGGGTGTATTCCAAAAAAATCCTACAACTCAAAAATATTACATTATATATTTACATTATCACCTTTAATATGCCACAAAACTGTTATAGATTCTGAAAAGCTTAAATGATTACAGTCTCTGGGGGTATCTATCTATCTATCTATCTATCTATCTATCTATCTAAACACCCACACACACACAATATTTTAATATAAATTTAAAATAAATTTAAAATAGAGTAGAATGTGTTTAATTGTTTAACTGTGTAAATAAATTTAAAATGTATATTAAAATATTATCTGTAAATATTTACTTTTTATTAACCAGATCGAGAGAATAACACTTAATACTAGCCTTTAGAAAGCAGAATGTAAAAACTGAAAAATGATTACACTGAACATAATTAATATTTTGAAAGCACACCTTAACTTTGCAACCCCTAAATATACATTCTATATTTTTTTCTTTGCAACCCCTTGGTGGTCTTAGATTGTAAAAGCCTGAACCCTTAAGTCATCTATTTGTTTTGTTAAATTGTGCTATTATTGTGATAGCTAATCTATACTGTAGCTGTTGTTCAATATATATTCTTAAGTTCTTTATATATATATATATATATATATAGTTTTAAATTCACTGTTTCTATTTTCTATTTTGACATATTTTAAAATGTAATTTATTTCTGTGATGGCAAAGCTAACTTTTCAGCAGTTATTCAGTCTTCAGTGTCACATAATTCTTCAGGAATCATTCTAATATGCTGATTTGGTGCTCATTAAACATTTTTATTTTTATCAATGTTAAAAACAGTATATATATATATATATATATATATATATATATAAAGTCCCAGTAACATCTTTTCTTCAGCTCTACCTGTGTATGAGGGTATGACGGAGGCGGGCAGTCATGTTTCCCTCTAGAGAGTAACTTCTTCTGGCCTGGAGATTCCCCAGTACTCTCCCTCTCCTCCTCATCACCTTCAGAGGAACTGCTACTGCTGCTGCTCCCCCGTGAAGACTAGGAGAATGAGAGAGGAGCGCTTATTACAAACTTACTTTTTAAATTCAAATGTCAAATTTTTCCAGTTGACAAATATTTATTGTATACTGTAGGCGGCAACAGCACTGTCAGATGATCAGCTGCCACCTACTTTATCTTTAAGGGTCAAGCTCTCTTCTCCTCCACTGAGCTGAGTGTGAATGCCATTAAGGCTGGCCACCACCGCGGAGTCTTCGTACCCACTCAGAGGGTAGATGGCCGACAATGGAGGCACTTCATCATCGCTGGGGCAGAGAAAGGAAAGTAAAAGAAACCTAATGACTCAGCCGTTGGAGTTGTGATGTAATAAAAACTGATGACACTGTATTATTGTAAAACAGAAACTGAGTGAGCTCAGCAGGCAAGTACATTATGAAGTCATGAATACAGTAATGACTATAATAATTGGAACTTTCCTGATCTGACCCTTATCTGATTTTACAATACTGTCCACAGGAGCCCTATTGCCAGTACTACACAATACAAAAAAAATTTCCAAGCCTACATTTCAGCATTATCCAAGTAAAAACCCTTGACAGCTCATAAAATGATTATAAAATGCAGCCATAAAGCAAGCAGAGAGGGAACAACAAACTTTTTGCCATACCTGCAAATGACTGCATTTATATACACTACAGCAGGGGTTTTCAACCTGTGGGGCGCGAGCAATAATGTTCTTTTTAGCAGCATCATATGACCCCTTTAATTGCTTGTTAGGGGGTTGTTGGATGTTGGGGGGGAGCGAGTGAAATTAGAAAAACTTGGGGGGGCGCATGTCCTAAAAGGTTGAAAACCCCTGCACTACAGTGCAAAGGTTTAGGGTTGGTAACATATTTTTCATATACATTAAAATTAACATATATTAAAATATAAATATTAATTAAAACTCTCAGATTTCATAACATTAATAGGCTATAATAAATGATGATTCACTGAAGGCGGCTTGCTGCCGAAATGTCCGATTGTTTATCGCTCTGTTGCAAAATGAAAATAAATTGAAAGTGATCAAGAAGATTGAGCAAGTGCGTATCCCTAACTTGAAAGTTATGCTATTGTTTGAGCTACGCACCCAAAACTAAAGTTGAGCGCGGTGATTTTTATTATTTTTTTCGTATAATAAATTATCACCATAACACTTTGGGTGTTTGTGTGTACTTATGTGTATATAAAGCCTTTTTTCCTTGAATGTGGTGAGAAAAAAATATTTCCTCATAGAACTGCATACAAAAACAAACAGTTTGAACAATGTAGTCTGACTCCCAAAAAGTGACTCTCATCAGCTGGTTCCTTTAATGAATCATTCAAAAAGACTTCAAATCAAGAGTTACCAGTTTAAATAAGTCCTTCACTGAATGAGCTCACCAAATCTGTCAGAGGAGTTACTAAATCCACATCTGACTCACTTACTAAACTTCAAGTTGGCATTACCGTCAGTGACGTGTACTTAAGGATCATGAAAATTTTGAGTATCATTACTGACTGATTGTTTATATAGCTGTGTGTAGTTAAAGATACACATTTGCAGAATCATTTATGTAATAAATGTTATTTTCATAAAAGAAAAAAATTGGTAGACATTTATAGGACCTTCATCGAAAATGAATGTTCAAGTAATCAGATTTATTTCATATTAAGGAGAAAGCACAAAACAGTTTTAACTCACAATGTGGTGGTGCCATCCTGTGTCAGGATGAGGCGTGGGTGCTGCTGGATGGTGATGGGGGAGCCTGGGGCCGAGCCGGACCCTGAGCTGCCCGATGACATGCTGGGGGGATGGACCTCTGATAGGTAGTCCCGAGGAGGCTCAGCCTGCAGGGGCAGCTTCAGATGCATATCCTCTGCCATAGGAGCATCCATGATGCCACAGGTCAGGATGTGAGACAGGCTGCAGTCATCACAGGTGCATCTGGAGGTAAATGCATTAACTCAATAAGTACACAGTACTACAAATATACAATGGTGTAGGGTAAGGATACTCAAAGGAAACTGAAAGGTTGGATTTTTTTGTATTTTCTAAAAGTGGCCCCCAAAATGCATCGCTTTAAAGGAAGACCTGCCAATTAAACTTATTACATATACACAGATTATTACTGAATGAAACTGATAAGCACCTCCGTCTGTAGTTGCAGTTGGGACAGTCGGGGATACTCAGTCTGGACGAAAGCATCTGTTTCACTGTGTCTGTGAACTTACTGTCACCACCCAGAGACTTTTTACTGTTCGGTAGGAACTGCAATCACACACACACACACACACACACACACAAACACACACACTCTCATGTTAATCAGGAATACAGTAAATATCATATTCAATTTAATAATAATTCCATTAGTTGTCAAGAAAGCACTGTATATGCAGGCTTTAATTTGGGTACACTTGCCTCAACAACTTTTTTTTTCTCAAAAAATTAAATATTACCTGCTCTTCAAAAAATATTTTCTGTTTGAAGATCTCTGCATCTTCTTTGAGCATCCGTTGCTTGGTTCTTAAAGACATCTTATTAAAAAAGGAGAAACTCATTTACCTCCACTCAATAAACTGCTTTGTAAAGGGCAAAATCATGTATGAAGATTAATAATGAATAATGAATGACTTGTGCTGCAACTTACATTTCTATTAATTAAAGACTTGTGTGGTTCTGTCCTTTGATTTGTGAGATTCTGACCTTCAACCTTGAAAAGCAACTGGAAACAGGCAAAACTGGTATCAGATGCGAGACCATGCAAGAAAGCCACCAATGAAATTAGTTCAGTAAGGCTACATTCACATTACCGGCCAACAAAATATACCTGCTCATCAACATAGTCATCAATCCTCTTCTCACACTCCAGCCATTCGAGAGCCACTGCACTCATCTCCTGATCGAGCTGGTGGTATCTCTCTAGCAGTGTACGGTACATATCCTCACTGTATGAATCATGGGATGTTGTGCCCTGCCTATTTATCAAAACAAAATATTGGCATCTATACATGCAGAGGAGTGCTATAAGAAGTTTTAACTGATTCAACAAAGACCATACCTGAGCTGGGCCACTAAGGCAGGTAGACTGTTGTGCAGGATGGGTTCAGAGAACACTAAGTTCTCAAAAAGGTGCTTATTGTGGAGCTCCCATGTCACTTGAAACTTCTGCAAATGTTCATTCTCCTGAAGAGGAAGAACATGGCTAGTGGTAGTCTATATTATGGTTGTGCTTAAACATTTTTATTATTCATTTCATTATTCATATTCACGCACACATGTGTTTGAAAGCAGGATCAACCAAGCACTCTGTGCTGCAGAAAGACTTGTATTGTTAAATTTTTTTAATTTATGTACCAAAGTACTTTTGACAACACTAGTATGTGTGTAATATGGTTGGGTTGCAACAACACACCAGGGTGAGCAGGAAGCTGCTGATGGTGCGGGCCGCCTGGCAGAGCGCATTGTACTCCTCTAGCAGCAGTGAGATGAACTGGTGGGCCTGTGGAGGCCCCTGAGATGCTGCACCGGGTGCCTTTGAGCCTGTGGACAGGTGCTTGAGTAGCCGCACTTTCATCTCTAAGACGTACTCCCTTGCCTGCTGTTCCAGACGCTGGTACAACTGGTAAGGGTCTTTCTCACAAAGCCTGAATAAAAAGAACATGAGGTGAGCCTTTGGGGAGAGAAATGAGAAATTCCAAACGTTGTCCAGTGGAATTATTAATGTGATAGATTATTACACAGGGTTAGCAGATCCACAAGACTGCAGTGCTTATTGTCATTTTCAATAAGAGCCTGCAATACAGCACTTAAAAAAAAAATGCTTATTGTCATTTTCAATAAGAGCCTGCAATACAGCACTTAAAAAAAAAAAAAAAACACTGGAAAATGTACAACCTGGTCTGTCAATGTGATGGATAATACTATTTGTAGCAAACCCCATTACTCATATAATATTTGTTATAAATCACTTCTACTACCGTTCAAAAGTTTGGAGTCAGTAAGATCTTTTAAATGTTCTAGAAGCAAGTCTCTAATTCTCACCAAGGCTGCCTTTATTTGATCAAACATACAGTAAAAACTGTAATATTGTGAAATATTACTTATATTTTAAATAAATCTTTTCTAGTTTATTATGTTCTAAAATATCATTTATTTCTGTGAAGGCAAAGCTGGATTTACAGCAGTCAATGCTCCAATCTTCAGCGTCACGTGAACCTTCAGAAATCACTCTAATTTAATAAACATGTCTCCTTTATTAGTGTTGCAAACAATTGTTGTTCTTATTGTGGAGACCGTGAAACATTTTTTCAGGATTACATTATTAATGTATTTCCTGCCACTTTCGATCAATTTATTGTTTCAATAAAAGTTTTTTTTTTTCTTAAAAAAAAAAAGATTTTGAACGGAAGTGTATTTAATTGAATGAAGACATGTCAAATGTGGTCAGAACCAATCAGCACCTGTCAACGAGTTCCTTCATGCTCTCTTTGTCCCGGTCAAGAGGCTGATCCTGATCATCGGCCAGCGGAGTCCCAGTCTGCCGGTAAACGCACCGGACCAGGTATCTGACCTCAGACCAGTGATTCTGCAGTTGTTGTGACTCCCGCTCTGACTCAGCCGTGATCTCCCTAACCAAAGACACCACAATCAAAGCATTGTAGATGAAGAAATAAACACTTAAGTTCGACATCAAACATAATTATAAGACACATGCAAGCTGATCCCACAACATATATTAAAAAAAAAAAGTTTATTGAGATTGATACAGGACTCACCTCCGCTCATAACAGGCCTCACAGCTACACATGGTGTCTGCAGTGAGGGGAGCGCTGAGATCTGGAGCCGGCAGCGTAGGAGCACCGACTGTCAGTCTCCCTCTGGCCCCCAAGGGCTCCTGGGACAAACCGCCATTACCCATTGGCATGTGCAATAAGAAGTCCTGATTCTGATGAAGAACGAGAAAATTATTACGTACCACCAATTCTTTTTTCAGGCTATTCCCAAAAACTCTCTGACCCACTGCTGCTACTTATTCTACACTTCAAATTTGGGTTGGATATGGTTGACGTGGGAAAATGAAAACTTTTTTTTTTTTTTTGATCAAATGACTTTTCCACCTTGAGTGATCTACAGCTACTCCCTACAGGTGCTTTTCAAAATTGCTTTTGGAAGAAAGAGCCCTGTAGTGACAAGAACATTATTAAATTATAAAACCAGTTTAGAGTATGTGTCAACCACATAGGACAACTTCTACTTAAACTTGAAAAGTAAATGTTATCAGATGAAATCACAAATGAGACTTCACAAGCAATGAAATATTTAAAAATGTCAAATTTCTGATTCTATCAAATAAAATAAATCAATCAAATGGTTAAAATTCCCCATGTATCTTTTAGAAGCTAATCCATGTGTTGATTTTACGTTCACATGTTTGGATTAGGAACAGAATTGCAGTTCCAAAAGTCAAAACAAGTCATATGAAACGAGGCAAGGCAAGCATCAACCAGTACATACTAAAACAGAGCTTTCCGAACTGTAGGCTGCAGTCCCCGGTGGGCCACAGAGGTATTGCGGGAGTGCCATAGCCAAAGCTAAATCAATCAAATAAAATGTATATAAAATGTATTTTCTCATGGTATCATTATGGGACATATCAAAACTTTTTTTATTATTATAACAAGGTGAGATACACTGCTTATTTCTAACTGCATTCAGTTGATTATTTAAAAGAAGATTTCAGCCAAAGTCCACAAACATCTGCCTATTCCAAAATGCACAGATGGATGCATATTTTCAATGCAATGTGGGGTGGAGTATGACAGTGCATCAACCTCATCAAGTGGACCTGACTGCATAACAAATAAATACATTTCTGTTCAGGTTGCACCTGTCCTCTGAATACCCTGACCTCTCTAACAAGGTAATAATGTGTCTCTGCTAATCCGATCTCCAATTTAAATTGACATCTATACAGCCAGACATCAAATCCTTCAGGGTTCATTCACACAGAATGTGTTTTTGCAGTCTGCTGCACTGCATGTAAAGATTAAGAATTAAATCTTTGACTATTGCATTCACATCTTTTGCAGTGTCTTGCACAGGAATTTTTAGAATACCCTGTAAGCAGTAGTTCAACTTTAGAGAGGGAAAAAAAATCCTTCACATCACTCTTCAATTTGAATGTACCTGTCGTAAGGTCATTTAAATGTTGTTCAACACAGGTATGGATTTAAATGCAATCAGTTTGTGATCTGAATGTCTATCTATGTAGCTTTTGTAACAGATTTTGATGTAACATAACGCAATATTTTGAATTTCGATGCAATTAAGTTGTAAAGAGAATATAGCTAATCATTTTACCTTCACAACAATATGGTTTGAATATTTTTATGGACGTGTGCATAATGCTGATGGAACCACTGTGAATAAATGATGTCATTTTGTGCAAAGACACAAATCGGGGGCCATGAAGCTTTTTGGAAAGCTCTGGATTTGGAAAGCTCTGCTCTAAAAACATACTTATCAAAAACATGTCAACAGGAAAACAACACATCTATCTGCCTGTGAAATCAATGTGCAGTTAAAATGAAACTACTAGAGATCTCCTTTCAAACCAATGTACCGTATTGGCCTGAATATAAGACGACCCCTTTTTACTCGCGATCTTTACAACACGCATTACATTACGTATTTCATTGCACACTCGTTTTATGCGTATTTGGCGCCACCTATTGTTGTGGGTGTATTATTGACATGTCAAAGTCTAGACGTCTTATATTCGGGTCAATACGGTAATAGGGATAATTGTTGTACCTATGTATAATTTGTTTATCTTGCCCTGGCAGTCATCTTAGACTATACTGACTCCAAATGGCTCTAAATTCATTTATATCACAAGCTCAAATGTCAAACAAAATGGGATTTACTAGTGTGATCTCAACATGGCAGTCCCCATGAGGCAACCTCATCCATGTAAAATAAAACAGCTTTTATTTGGCTAATGATATGACTGGAGACATGCAATTTGTTGCTTTAGGGATAATCCATTTTAAGGGAAAAATACTGAGAGCTCCAACAATTCCTTTAAACATTCAACACTCCTCTGACTCAGCTGAAAATAAACATGTTAATTACAGGAATCCAGACTCATTATTTGTCCACTTATGTTTTTTAAGACTTGAGGCAGAGGAAAAACATGCAAGTGTTGAAGGAAAACAAAACGTACCAACAGAGACTGGTCGAGAGGGGGCTGACGATCATCCTTCTCCACAGTGCGTTTGCAGTCGGAGCAGACGTACAGAGGCAACTGAAGGGCGCTGAAAGATTTGGGCGACTGGGCTGTGCCATTCAGACTGGATCCTCCCATGTCCTGGGAGACACAGTCCTTGCGCTCACTGCGACACAGCAGGCAACGGTCACCTGTGGTGTAGGGGGCCCTCTGGTTCACTCCAAATGTGAACGGGGTCTGAGTAAAAGACAGTGAAACAAATAAACTGTGAGAAAGCAGCTTTCACTTCAGCAAGAAACGTAAAATGCCCATATGGAACATTCTCAAATTGCACTAATGGCCATCCGCTACAGGAGATCAATGGATCAACACTCTAGAAGACACATAGTGCTTGAATACGCTTCAAAACAGTAACCTTAAACTTAAGGTGGAGCAGACTTTCAGGAAATCACAACTCACACACCACACAGAGGAAATGCAAATACGGCAGAGCACTGTAGAAGTGTTGCAAAGTGAGAGATTTGCCTGTTACCTGAAGAACTCCTGAGAAGTCAGCATTTACTGGCCCTTCTGAAAACTGTGGAGCGCCATTGACTGGGACCTTAAGAGAAAGATAGCCATAAATCAACTCTCCAAAGTCTCAAGGTTATAAACTTATTACAATAATGTAATTACATACACACTGTTGTTTACGACTTTAGCTCGACTGCCACCTAAATGCACTACTCACAAGGAAAAAATCTTTTGCAACACCATGCAGCAGAGTTAAATCAGTTCACTGGATAAAGGCTGACCCTGAATGAAAGTATTCCTTGCAAATGCACTTCATCTTTCCAGTGTCCTGTTAGCAGAGATTTTCAACTGATGGGTCACAACCCAAAATGGGCCTCTAATGATAGATAGTAATAAATTATAAGTTAAATAATAACGCAAAATCAAAACAAATGCTCTCTCTTTATCTTTTGTTGCTGATGTTAAAAGCAATGTGTCAAACTTTACAAGATTTTGGCACAAATTCCTCCGTCACTTGGTAGACAAATTACGCAGGTGCCAACATGCACAGGTAGCAACCAAAAATACAGACCAAAATTTGTTCCATGTGGTGAATTACTGTCATGAAACCATCAAAATAAGATAAATCAATAATGAACATCTAAGAGAAAAAAAATTGTTTGATTTAAAGGTCTTTCATTTTTACTTTTGCACAATAACAAGGAATAACAAGGTTTTCTTTATTTACAGTATTGAGTTGCTACTTGATCTTCATTCTAAAATCTGGGTCCTGAAGAAAAAAAACTAGGAAACCACCACAGTGTATTTCCTTTCCTGTGTTCCAGCTAGGGCTGTGCGATATGGAAAAAAAAAAAACTATCGCGATTTCTTTGATCAATTTTTCGATTTCGATTTTAATCACGATTTTGACACACACAGACATGCTTTACAGTCATTAATGCATTCAGTGTGAATTTGAAACATATTTCCAAAAGAAAACCAATTAGAGCTTTATCAAAAAGCTGTAACATGTCTCTAGAACAGACATAAGGCAAAATAATCACTAAGTAAAGGTGTAACAAAATGTCTCTAGAATAGACATATGGCAGAAAAAAAAAAAATCCCGTGTCAAGGGCTTTTTTTTTGCCATGCATTGGTCATAGAGCTCTTTGTGGCGTTGCCTCAGATGTTGAACTAGATTTGTTGCGCCAAGTTCACACGTACTCCGTCTGCAGTGCGTATACAGTATGTGTATGCGGTGCAGAAGCAGCACAGACTCATTGTGCTTTCACACAGGACGCATTTGCAGTTCGCTCCTGATCGCTCTTGTGGCTGTATACCACAAACACAACATTTATCCATTATTTTGATTTCAAATCCAAACGTAGTTAGCCTATACTGAAAGTGCTTTTTCAGCATTGTGATCCTCTTTTATCACAGTACAGTTACACAATCTTTCATAGACATATTCACGTTTAAACTCAATTAATATAAACAACGTATTACATGCATTTGGCTTCTAGATTTGTATATTAAGTTGCTCAAGCAAGTGGAAACACATTTAAACACAGCATATAGCCTACTTTTCTTGTGTTGGCTATCACAAATATTTTAAATTCAAACTTACCACTGACAGAAACAGTCGGCTCTCGTGCCTTTTACATTTAAATCTTTATTACAAACAGTCCCGCGGGTCTTAAAGAACTTTGTTTTTCAACCTACACAAGACACAAGTGCATATGTTGCCTTGTATATCTAAAAGTGCACTTTTATTAGTTTTAAACCTAGCCAAAAAGCCCATGAAACACAGTAGACTTTAATTATATCTATTTATTGTGAAATTACTACATTTCGGTCTCAATCCATGTTCATTTTTACCGCGAACAAAGCGCTGTCACTTTAATTCAGCGCGTGCAGCACAGCAAAAATAGACTCGGTGCGTAAAC
>NW_015537973.1:497645-510686 GCF_001515605.1 Sinocyclocheilus anshuiensis | reverse complement strand
TATGTTAACAACTTTCGTTTCCATATAACTATAAACTATGATAAAAGTTCATCAGCATGCATTGAATAATCCCACGTTGTAGCGCTATATATATATATATATATAGCGACCAAATCATGTACTCGTGCGACCAGCTGACAAAGTTAGTTGCAAAAGAGCGACCAGTGGGAAGAATGAGTCTGGAGCCCTGTATAGGCTATACAGTGCATGAAAAGCAAACGGGTGCTCTTCTGTTTCTTTTGGTTTATGACTCCCCCTTGTCTCGTATAAAAAGCACAATAATCGCGGTTGTCTGAAACAACCGTGGTTAGATCAAATAATCGCGATTAGACGGTTATTTAATTATCGCGACAGGCCTAGTCTGAATAGCCAGCAGGTTATCAGCTATTTAATAAATCAATGTTTGTGATAATAAAGACAGTTATGGCCACAATATCAAAACGTCAAATAGTTTTATAGCTAATGTGTGAATTTTTTACGTTAAAATGCTTCTCCCTATCGCAGCTTAATATGCAGAGTCATTTAAGCCAATTTTTGTTGGATTATTCAAACACTGCTACGTTGTCTTGAGCGGACCGAAAATAAATAGAACGCGGCAGCAGTTTAATGTCGGGGATTTGTCGTGTCGCGCCACGCTGCTCGCGTCCGGTGTAGACACGGTGTTATGAATCGTTATTTGTTTTCCCTTATAAGGATTCATGCTTCGGGCACACCCCCTAACTCCACCCCCGACCCCCGCCAATGTCATCATCCATCGCAATGTTTCACTGTAGACATCGTCCGATGCCAATTTTGTAGACATCGCCCAAACCTATTATACATAATACATACCCTGATAGCACACGTACATCTCAGAGACGTCTTGGCATTTACTACACAGAGCCGTAGATCACTGACAAGCTACACAAAATCGCAGGCGATTCATTGCCGATTTTGAACGCGATTTTATGTAGCTTGTCACTGAACTACGGCTCTGTGTAGTAAATGCCGCTCCATCTGAAAGCACGTGCTGGAGATTTACTACTAATCACCAGAAGCAGCTTTACTGACAAGATGCGCATGAAAATTGCATTCGATTTTTTGCACAGCCCTATCTGCAAGACGTGTTTTTTTTTTAGAGAGTTTGCTCATCTGCAATACGTCTATAGGACATTTCCTTTTAGATGTCAAATAGACGTCTAGTAGATGTCTAGTAGATGTCTTTAAGATGTTTTTGATTTAGAATGTATGTAAAACTGACATCTGAAAGATGGCTGTCAGACGTTTGAAGACAGCAGATGCTTTCCAGATCAAGAGATCTTTAACAGACATCTTGGAGACGTACTTACGCTATCTGGGTATAAGACTCATGAACATGTCTAACTGTCTGTATGAATTCTGACTAATGTCATCTTCACAACATTTTGCCCTCAAGTCACTGAAAACGCATTAACCAAAACCCATGCAAGCAAGAGAGGCGTAATTTAGTCCAGGGATGAAATGCTCTCTTTCGCTTGCTTATGTCAACAGACTGATACTCCTGTTAAGCTACAGATGTGGTTTCCTTGGAAACAGAGGCATACCACCAGAAAGAACAAGTCTCTGAAAAAAAGCCCTGAACACTGGATCCTGTGCTGTGAGTGGCCTATTCATTCCCTGACACTTCTTACAGCTGGACACCATGAATACACAACTGGAAGGAGAGGAAAGCAGCTGATAAACTGAGGTAAGAATGTGTCTATTAATATAATATACATTAAGAAATAACTGAGCTAAATGACATTACATCATACTACATTTATGTCCAAAACAAAAACTTTGCGCAATACTCAATTCAAAACCACTGACAGACGTAATAAATGGTTTGTTGACATTTAACGTTGAATATTTTCAAGCACTTCCGGTATGTTACTACTTGACACTGGAGTTCAAAAGGCCAATTATTACGTGAATTTTATTGAATAACGAAGTAAATAAACTTTTAAATATGAATAAGTCGGACATTGTTCAAAATATAAATGTGTCTTGCTCTAGCAAATACTTTGAAATTACCTTTGCTCTCCGAGGCTATGTTTTTATTACAGCCGGTAATAATTTTAGTCATTAGGTGGCGATGATTATCTATTGTAACTTGCGTTGAAGTAAAATAGCAGGCGAAATATCTAGTTTAGAGGTCATTATTGTACTTCTAAATATTTGACAGCTCATTCGATTAAATGTTTTAATAATAAAATGAGTGTGGTGTCTGTTACAGCTGTTTAACTGATTCTGCCCTCAGATGTGATCCGCGAAAAGTTCACCCATCCTGAAAACTATAAAAAAAATAATGAATTCTTCATTGCAGTGCAGCGGGTCTAAAGACCCCAAATGTTATCCATTTTATTTTTATTTTAGAATTCTATTCTATTCTACGATAACAGTTTTAGAAAATAAGTTTTTTAAGTAAATACAAAAAATGACAATTTTTGTGATTAATATTAATCACTTTTGGCCTTTTCATAGTGTTCGGACACATAACAACTATATGTAGCTATAAACGGTATACAGCTTATAAAATGCAGGGCCATCGCTGAAGTTAACAAGATTGTAAAAAAAATATATATATAAAATCCTAAATCTTAATCAATGTAAAATATTTTGACTCATAATATGAAAAAAGGAAAACAAATAAGATAACTAGAAAAGACCACGCATGAAAATAAATAAATAAACAAATAAAATGATTGCAGTTTGAAATTTTTAATCTCTTAATTCGATGTTGTGTCGCCCTTCAACCCGCAGATGGCGATGTTGAATTGCTGCTGTTTTGTCGCTAGACTACAGAAATCAAAACTGGACTGTGGTTGGTTTTCTAGGTTTTCTGTGATCATATAGCCTACCATAATAAGGACAAGACTAGGATAAACAACAGCAAGATAATTTTATTGCATTACTTTGATTATGTGATGATAAAGAACACTAATAGAAAATGACATACATTAAACATGAAATCTAGCCTTCCAGAAATAAAACTGAATATTGCCATATTTTCTCAAAACCTCAAATGCACGTCAAAAAAGCAGTGCATCATGTCATATACCTTAATTAACAAGCTCAATCACTCCCTGCAGGCTGACCGTTTCAGGAAACCAGTGCCATGTTGAGCAAAGAGATAACAAGTACAGAAGTAGTACATGGAAATGACAAATTCAAGATTTGAGATTGTAATCTAATACTATTGCAACAGAGAAATCAAAACATCGTGCACTTAATGACTCTGGATTGAAAATGTCAAACTATTCTAAAATACAATTTCACATTTTGTCTAATCTGTACAAATAAATTAGCAAAAGAACAAAACTATTAACAATCCCTACAGATTCCTCGCTTTGCTGGCTCATATGAAGGCAACTCTAAACTATTGCAAAATGACCCCAGAACACAGTAGTGCTAGTCACACCCTCTTAAGAAAACACACACCCACAAATGCGAATTGCTTTCTTGTGTTTCTTCAGCAGAGTCAAAAAGTCAAGCAGTCTATTTTCAAACATACATTTCAAGAAAATGTACTTTCAAGTTTCAGCAGGACAAGTTTCTTGCCAATTTCAAAGTCTTTTTCTAGTAGCATGTTTAGATCCACCCTAAAACGTGTTTAGCTATTCATAACCAGGACGTGAGCTGACCACGTCATTAAATACAAAAGCAAAGCGGATCTTTCATATCCAAAGCACCTATATACAATTAATCACACATTAAGTTTTCAAACCCACCCTGGGTGCTGGAATCGGAAGCCAAACTGAAAGAAGAAGAAAGCAGGGAGACGAGCAGACGACCACTATACAGACAGTACTGAACGCATGTTAAAGGATGGGTTACACTAAATTACTTTTAAAACCAGAACAGATTTGAAAACAATAGGCTTCATTCACTTGCTGACTTTGTAAATAGTTACAGAGAAAAACCAGACAGCATATAATAAAAGACTGAGGGTCACACAGGGTTGCCATGTCCACCATTTTCCAGCAGAAGTGCTATTTGCAGTGTGAATAGTTCACCCAAAAATGAAAATCAATTTGCTGCAAAACATGTATGAATTTCCTTCTTCTGCTGAACATAAAAGAAGATATTTTGAATAATGTGGCTAACAAAATTCGATATACTATGGAATTCAGTGGGGACCAGAAACTCTTTGGCTACCCACATTCTTCAAAATATCTTCCTTTGTGGGAACAACTTGAGGGTGAGCAAATGATGACAGAATTTTCATGACAGCTAGACAGCTAGATGTTACGTTTTCTGAATAAGGGGGAACTAGTAGGGAACCTTAAAGCTCTATTATGAAAGCACTGTTTATTGTGAAATTGTGTATAATGTAGAACATTGACTGTAAAATATGTATTTTAGGGATATTTTTTGATATTTGGGATAGGGTTATTGAGCTAGTTTTGGGCCCTTTTTGATTAGTCACTGGTTTAGTTTTGTTTCGCAGACCTGGCAACCCTGCTTTTAAGTCTTTCTGAACACAACAAACACCCTCAGAGACTGCACATTACTGCAAGGAGACACAAATTTAAACAATATGTGTGTTCTAAATATCAATGTTTGTTATTCTCTTAACTAGTAGAATCAGAATCTGTAAATAAAGAAATTATAGTGCTCATCAAACACAATTTTCTGTGAAATCTGCAGACTGGCTCTTGCTTTGGACAACGTACTCGTCCAGACTGTACAAATTGGGGCAAAAGTAGTGTAGTGTATTCCAGCCTTTTAGCTGGCTGCTAGCATGAAGTTTCAAAGATTTGCAGAGTTGCTATATATTTATGCATTTACTGTATATTTGAAATGGTCTCCATATTATTTCCCTTAAATAGTATTATTCTTCCTTTGGCAGGCCCTTGCTGGCCTCAGCCTCAGCACTGCATTCTGGGAAGTGGGGAGGTGGGGCAGAGTGAGGAGAGGGCAGAGGTGCTGATGGTGCATTGGGGGTTGTTGAGGCTAAAGGCTCAACGGGAGCAGCACTCCTAGAGTCCTCCAATTGGACAGATGAGCGTCCCCTGTGGGAGCGTCGTCTCTCTGGGTGGGTGGAGGAAGGGCTCTTTCCTGGAGGAGGGGGGCTGCGGTCCTGACGCCGGCGAGAAAGCTGGATGGTTTCCTTATCTAGAGCTGTGTTCTACAGGAGAGACACAATATGTTAATGTTCACATGAGGTGCACCCACCCAAAAATGGAAAGGAAACTGAAAACAGTTCAGTAGGGAAAGAGTAAGTGAGATGAAGTTATGATCTGGGAGGTCAAGAGAGAGATCAGTTTAATCTTAAAGGCACAGTGCACCCAAAAAAATTAAAATTCTGTTGTCATTTACTCATGCTCATGTTGTTTCAAAATTGTATTTTTTTCTGTGGAACACAAAAACTATATATTGTGAAAAGTGTCCACAGCACAACTTTCACTGTATGGACAAAATAGGCAGTTACACTACACGTTTGGTTCCATTGACTTCATATACATTTGAATGCAGCAGACAGGAAATCTAAGTTAATGCAAATTTCACTGCTGTCCAAAGTTCAGGTTTAGTAAACTCTGCCCCGTAAATAAAGAATGCAAAAAAAGCTTTAAATCTGCAGCAGGATTGCAGTAAATTGGATTAGCTGGCGTATTTTTACATATACTGTATATTGAATTATTTTTTGATTTTTTTCAAAAGAGAGTGTGATGTCATATCACAACTGTTGCAGTGTCCGTAGAAATTTCACATGCTCCAAGTGTAGTGTGACCGTGGCTTTAAAGGGTCATTTTTCATTTGCACTGGCAAATGGTGTCCTTCTACTTTGCAACAGTTGAATATTTTGCATATTTGAAAACAATTTAGCAGTTAAAAGTTACATTTTTTGTTTTTAAATATATATTTAATTGAGCTTTCAATTAAATTGCATGTGTAACAAAACTTGTTCCCACTTTTTTTTTTTTAAATAACTTAATTCAAGTAGTAATTCAAACTACTTTCTGTGTGTAAAGGTCATTGCAGGTGATGGTTTATCTGAGGGGTGCATAGTGAGTTCTTATTAGTTTTCATGACATTTGCTAAATTTATGACAATTTTACATGTCAGAATGTCAGAATTATGTGTCTGTGAGTTTTATGCTGATAACTTCCAGATTTTACATTTTAATCTAAAATATTATGCGTATTTAATCTCAAGTCTTATAAATAATCTTAATATTTAGTATAGAAATGTCCCTCAATAAACTATCATAATGGCAGCCTCCATAGAGAAGTCTGGATTTGTGCTAAAAAATTCAAAATAAAAATGTCCTCAATCTTCCATTTACTGAATAAAACACACACAAAAAAAACACAAATCAATATCATCTTTTGTGTTCTTCAGAAAAGAGGCAGGCACTTGAACAACATGAGGGTGAGTAAATTAAGTACATTTTTACAAGTACAAAGTAAATTTTGTGTATCCCTTAAAGCAATAAAGCAAGTTGTTCTGTGTTTTCCCCATAGCTGTAAGAAGAAACATGTTCAAACTAAGATATATAAAAGACAGTATGCATGACCTGGTTTCACTGAAAAGTCAATACTATTGATCACGTCACAGGTGGGAGAAGAAGACCACCGCAGTAAAAGAGACTGGAAAATGGCAGAGAGTGAAAAACACCACTGAAGTTCATAACAGAATTAAAGCGAGTGAAGAATTCTCTAAGCTGACAACTTTCCATGTCTTGTAGGGGAAAATGATTATCTTCAGTGATGTTACTGTCACTTTCTCCCAGTATAAGAGTGTATGTGTGAGGAGACAGAGGCGGAGAGGGAGGAGCATAGCAGTTAGTGTTAGTACATACCATTGCCTTGGAGCTAGTCAAAGGATAGCAATGCCATGGGGAGAGCAGAAGCAGAGGACAGAGACTAGTCTTACTCACAGAGCACATACAGCACAAATTCATACACAACACTAACATAACCTCTAACACTTCAGCTGAGGGACATCTCACAAGGACTACTTCAGAAACACTCAGTTTGCCTGATTAAAGCAAAATATAGCCACTTAAAGGGGCAGTTCACTCAGAAATTAACATCGTGACATTATTCACCCTCATATGCTTCCAAACACACATGATGCTATTTTTCTTATTCATACAAGCTGTCAAGATCCAAAAAGGACAATAAGCACCATAAAAGCATGTAAATATAGTCCATACGACTCTCCTGAAGACATATGACTTTTTGCATCTGTTACAAGTTTGATGTAATGACGTGTTTTTACAAGAAATGAGAACAAATGTCATTTGCTATTACTGACGTCAAACACGTGCCATAGGCACCATATTTAATTTGAAAGCTGATTATCAGCGCATAATAGCTTAAAGTTTAGTCTGGTCTTTACAAAGCTATCATTTCAGAACACCTGGAATCAGAGGTGGACAGTATTTTTTTTAATCTCATTACTGCACTTCAATACAAGTTTTAAGCATCTGTAGTTTACTGGAGTATTTTAATTGTGGTAAACTTTTACTTTTACTTCACTACATTCCAAATCATAATAATGTACTTTTTATTTGACTACATTTTATAAAAATGTCATTCCTTGTTCCATTTTGAACTGGAGAAATCGTCACGCACTATCAGACGTATAGCAGTGTTTGATAAAGAACACTGAAGATAAGTAAACAGCCAGTGATTAAATAAAGAATATGAAACTAATTACAAGCAATAGGACAAAAAAAAAACTACAGTAAAACAAATAAATAAGAAATGCTACACACATTATATGAAGTAATCAAATATATAAATACACTGCATATTCTTCACTGTGTAAATTCAGAGTCCTTAGCCATCTTCAAGAATCAGCTAAAAATACATCTCTTTCATCTTTATTTGACCCTCTAACTCTAGCACTCTCTATTCTAATTGTCCCTTTTAGACTTGCACTCTATTCATTTACTAACTGCTTGGTTTCTTAAAAAAAAAAAAAACTAACACTAGCTTTTCTAATATTTTTGTATTCTATCTATTTGTTTTCTTTGTATTTATTATACAATTAACAAAAGCAAAAAAAAGGCCTCTAACAGAGGCTCTATTCTTTTTCTATTCTATCTGTTTTCTTTTTAAGGAATATTAGACTGCTGTCACTTTAAGAGCTGCCTGTATCCAATATACTGTTACACGTGTTTTCTTTCTCAGATGTTTGCTTTCACTTAAGACATAAATTACTGTGTTTACGAGGATACTTGCAAAGACAGCATTTTGACACATACAAGTTTGTATATTTAACCATTCAAGGCCTATAAGCCCTCCGTTCAATACTCCCATGCTCTATGAGCACAGTCTTCACGTATGGGCGCCTCAGAGTCTCAGACAGAGCACAAACATATAGCAAAATTAATTCTCTTTCTATGCTAATTGCATTTTAACAACTTAAAATCACTCGTTTTTAAACTGCAATGCTTAAAAATGCTTGCAAATTGTACGTTTTCATGACCACGAGCACAGCAATGTGAGCATGTAACTGCGACAGAGACGATAATCTCTACCGGTTGACAAATTTCGGTTAATTGTGTCCACTGGTAATATCGCCCACCTCTAATGTGGACATGTCCATATTTGTGTATTACCATCTGAACGGGGTTTAAAAACTACACATAATGTTAAATAACCAGATTAATGCATCTACCCCGCTGCCACGGCAGTTTCAAATGATGTAAAACGTTGTATTTGCGTAGTTTCTCTCAACACATTTTGCACAATGTGACATCTGTTTTTCTATTGTATATTTATATTTGACAACACACAATTAGTTTTTTCTCATTTTTATAAACTATATGGTATATTTTCTTATTTTTGCACACTTAAATTATCAGTAATTTTAAGTAGTCGTTATCCACGTATGACGTATTTTTAGTAGAAGGATAGAGTACATAAAATTGCTAAATAAATAAACATTCATCAGTCTGTACTTTTAATACTTAAGTACATTAAAAGTCAGGTACTTTTGTAGTTTTAGCCATGTAAAATTGAAAAGGAGTCCTTAATATTTTTACTGGAGTAATATTTTAATAGGGTATCTGTAGTTTTAATCAAGTATTTGATTTGTGTACTTTGTCCACCTCTGCCTGGAATATAATAAATTATCCATATAGATTTTTTTGGTAAAACCTCACAGACCATGGTTAAAATACCCATATGACAATTCTTTAAAAAAAAAGAATTTGGAATGACATGAGGGTGAGTAATTGGCAAAAGCTTCATTTTGGGCTGAGCTATTCCTTTCAATTGTGACATGATCTTGAATCTTTGGTACGTTCCTCAGCTGTGGACAAAACCAGTTATAAAAAAGCTGAAAATAAAAAATAAAATAGGATGTGTCTGTACCCTATTAATACATCTAAATATACTAGCTGTAAAATTAAAAATAAAATAAAATTAAAAAAAATGAAAATAAAACATTTAATTGAAAGGAAAACCAAGTAAATCCTAATTTGATCTAAAAAAAATAAAAAATCTAAATAACTAAATAAAAACTTTCAGTGAAATATTTAATCCAAGGCAATTTTTGTACATAATTATGCATCTCTCTCTCCCGGTCATTATTGTTATTAAATTACAATACTGCCAGAAGACAGCAGAGTTTCATATTCTCAATCCTTTGAAATTTTGATGGCAATGGTCAAGGTCCTAAGAGTGAGGTTCATTTTGAGGACGTTGGCAGCTGCCATGAAATAGACAGTCTCTGGATTAGGTAACAGAGAGAGAGAGAAGCCATCGGGTTGCAGTGTTAATTTTACAAGCAGTCAGTATTGCATGCATGCCAATACAAACCTTTCAGCTAGAGCTCAGAAAGAAACAATATACAGCAATAATGTGCAAAGAAGCCATATGGCACAGAATATCACAGCCATTTAAAGAGCCACCATGAACATGGAGTGGAATGAGAAGATGGAAAGACAAAAAGTGGACCAGATAATGGTTGGGACATGAGGCATGGCATGATTGTTGTCTAGAATTAGATGCAAGACCAGCAAATGCTGGAAAAACTCCAGTAAGAGGGAATAAGTGGCAGTCAGAGTGCAGAGACAGCTAGATTTTAGTATAGTCAAAGAACTCAAGCTCATTAAAAAGAGGTTTAGGTTTGGAGTCAAATACCCAATATCCAGTGCTAGACATCACTTCGGGTCTTGGGAGAGCAAGGAAGGGGCGTAGATACAGCCCTGCCCTTACAGTTCAAACTGTCAAATGAGATTCACATCAATACACATTTAGCCAGAGTCCCTGCTGCTGCTTTTTTTCCAAGCAGAGAAGGGAACAAAAAAGGACCTTAGATTTTTAAAAAGCTTAGGGTTTTTACAATGTATTTTAAAGGAAAATGATGCCATAAACAAATGCTTCCTATACAATGTTTAAATTAATAATGTCCACTAATATGATATTTATTCATTTTATATCTCCAGCCAGCAGAATCAATGCAGATATATAATGAATATTCAATATACCACTTAGCAGTTATTTATACTGAGGTCTTAATTTCAAATATTAATAATGAAATTTCCTTTCTGCATGATGGGGTCAAGTCCAAACAATGAATGACAGTCAGTATTCTTGATCATGGCAATGCTGCAGACAAGATGAAGACCAGTGACAACACTGAAAACAACACATTTGCAGAGACAAACGCCTTAATGAGAGTGAGAAGAACTGAGACACAAGTCTGGCAGTGAGGGGTTTATGGTGCAGTGAACTGGGATGGGAATTTAATAAGACATGAAGGTGGAAATGGCTGAAAATGCTTCATCCATGTCTGCCTCTGAGCTCATAAAGAACATTCTGCCAAGCAATAAAGAGATTATGATAAGTCCTTCAGTAATTTTCAAGCACTATGGAGAGCAACACTGGCCACATGTTTTTTTTTTTTTCCCAATGGGCTTGGTCCTGTATTTAACATATCTTGTCTAATATATGTATTTTTGAGCATCAAATCAGCATATTAGAATGATTTCTGAAGGATCATGTGACATTGCATTAATGGCTACTGAAAATTATTCAGCTTTGCCTCACAAGAATAAATTAAAGTTTAAAATACATCCCAAAAGAAAACAGTTATTTTAAATAGCAATAATATTTCAGTTTTATTTTTTTCCTGTAATAATATTACTGTTATTGCTGTATTTTTAATCAAGTAAATGCAGTCTTGGTGAGCATAAAAGATTTTACATTAAAAACATAAATTCTTTTGAAAAAATAAATAAAAAATACAACAATAGACAAAAATTAATGGCATATAGTCATTGAATATAAGCATAAAAACAGTATACTCAAATATATACAAAAATATACGTCTTTGGTTAGCTCTCTTGTGGATTATGGGTAGTGTAGTTTTTATACATCAATTTGGCTATTAAACACAAATATTTAAAGAGATTTTCCAAATATGAATTACACTACTCATGGTATGTCTTTGTTGAAAGGTTTATACATTATGGAGATATGGAGAAAGTGAATGGGATTTTTTTACTTGTGCCTGATGTGCTGCATCTAAAGTCATGTCCAAATTCATAGCTCTGGCATATTTTGTCCTGTGCTTGCTTACAATGCAATAATCTCTAATATTTGCTGAGATTTAGCAGTTATGTAAGTCATGAGCTCTGAGGGAGACAAACTGATTGATTTGATGCTGGTGTCCACAGTGGCTTTAAATTCAGTTACGGCTATGCTTCAGAAATATTTGTAATCCAAGTACTAATCATTAGGGGCCGAGAGGATGACATTGGTTATTTTTTAAGCGTAGCATATTAACAGACGACAGCAGCTGCAGTTATGATGTGCAGACTGTTTCTCATGTGTGAGTGTGTGTGCTCACCATAATAACAGAGACTCCAGGGGAAGTGTTGCTCTGTTTCTGCACAGAGTTAAAGTGCTTTTTGAGTTTACCTGCCACCTCCATCTTCATATTGTTTTCCATTGCAGCATCGTCCTGTTGGTTATTGAAGTGGATTAGCATAGGCCAATCTAATGGTGAGCAATATTACGGTGTTCTCCAGAGCATTCAGACTAAATTGTAGGGTTCAGTTTGAAAAATAATTTGAAACATAAATCAAAACCACCTCTAATACAGCTCAAATGACACAAATAATTGTTTAATGAGTAAGTGTGCGAGTGAATCCCTTGTGGCCAATCAGGCTACTCAACATTCAATAATGTCTAAAATACATTTGGTGTATTATATTTTATAAATAGAAATCTGATACTGTAATGTAGCACATGCATTACCTAAGTCGCACATACACACAGCAATAAAACTTTTCACACACATTTACCGTGACCCAGGGGTGAGACAGCACATCCTCCGCTGTGTATCTGGCCTCCACATTCACCTGTAGCATGTGACCAATCAACTCCTGTACCAACACACCATGATCATATTTTCAATAAACAGACTTCAAGAAAGTTTACTAAATTTTTAGTAGGGCCGGGTAAAAAATATCGATATCTTGATATTAATCGATTCTCATTTTTACGGAACGATATCGATTCTTAAATCCCAAGAATCGATTAGTCTAGCCTGTTTTCAGTTAATGGACGGAACATTAAGGGCACTTCCCATCCAATATATCACAATAAGCATTGTGCTTTGGTACTTTTAATATGAAACAAAGTCTCAGATTTTAAATTCTGTCAATTGTATTGCAGTATTCAAACAATAAATGCCGTTTTGGCGCTGTTTAATGTGGAGTGACAGATCGCTGTAGCGCCTCGATCAACAGACGCAGCAGCACGAGGCTCACGTGAACTGATCGTCTCCTCCACATTAATACCAGTTTCAGCACAAAATAAACATGACTAAACATCCGAAGGTAAGCTAAAAGAAAGAGTACAACTTTACAGTCCGCATCCTGTCTCATGTAATCGCTCAATCAGTGTTTCAGCCGCGCAAAGACGTCAATATAACAGCTTGTAAACAATGTCACGTAACGTCACATTTACCTCAGAAAAACATATTCGGTGACCATAAACTCATTAGTCAGATAGAAAAATAAACTGTAGAGGTGCATTTTGCTAAATATATGCACCATATAACATATTCATTATA
>NW_015537973.1:483343-495615 GCF_001515605.1 Sinocyclocheilus anshuiensis | reverse complement strand
TGAACTGATCATCTCCTCCACATTAATACCAGCTTCAGCACAAAATAAACATGACTAAACATCCGAAGGCAAGTTAAAATAAAGAGTACAGCTTTACAATCCGTATCCTGTCTCATGTAATCACTCAATCAGTGTTTCAGCCGCGCAAAGACGTCAATATAACGTCTTGTAAACAATGTGTCATGTAACGTCACATTTACCTCAGAAAAACATATTCGGTGACCATAAACTCATTAGTCAGATAGAAAAATAAACTGTAGAGGTGCATTTTGCTAAATATATGCACCATATAACATATTCATTATACATTTGACTGTTCTTCAATGTTTAATTTATGTTTGAATAAATCCATCAAGTTTTTATGACAGCCACCTTTATGTTTATATATAAAAAAAACGAATTGATGTAGAACTATTATTATGTAATTGTAACTTTATTATTTTAAAAACTTCATTAAGTGTAATTTTAACAAATCAGTCCATTTTAACCTTCAGTATTATAATAATGTAGTACCAACTGACTCTCGTGTATATTTTACAGCATTAGTTGAGAGATTTTTGTTTCCTTGAGAAAATTTGGCACGTACTGTACCTGATATATATCCAAAATAATTGATATTGAATCGAATCGAATCGAATTGTTAATCGAATCGAATCGCAAGTTTGTGAATGAGAATCGAATCGAATCGTGAAATTTGTATCAAAACCCAGCCCTAATTTTTAGCATAAAAACAGAAAAGGTACAACAGGTCTTTGTGCTTAAAGTTAAGGAATTACGGTAAGTTTCAGAAAAGGGCCTTTAGTTTGTAAGGCATTAGTCTAAGTGAGACATTTAGTCCCAATCCTAATGATCAAATGTTTCTGGATTATGTTTGGCCCAAAGAGAATATTTTTTCCTTTTCAAAATTTGAATTTGAATTTTGATAGTAATTATGACACATGGGGCTTAATTAATACCAGACAAAGGAGATACTGGCCTGGTTTCCATTTAAAAAGACCATTAACACGATCTAAAAAAAAGGTGTGCTTGTCCACATTTGCATACACAGCAAAAATTCTGTCATTCGTTGCAGAGAAAGATGTTAGAAACCCAGCATACAAAACAGTTCTAAAGCTGGATGGGGTGAATGTGAGAGGGAGAGGATGTGAATGAGATGATATAATGATGTGAGTAGGATGAAACCGAGTAGGGTGCAGTCAGAATTGAGAATAGCATAAAGAATGAAGGATGTCGAGATAAATAAGTGAGGGTGAGACAGTGTGTTTTAAAGCATGCTAAAGGAATAGCTCAGCCAAAAATGACAATTTGAAAATTTGAAAATTTCACCCTCATGTCATTCAAGATATATATGAGTTTGTTTCTTCATCAGAAATCGGAGAATGGATAATTTTAGCATTACATTAGTTGCTGATGCTCTGCAGTGAATGGGTGCCGTCGGAATGAGAGTTCAAACGGCTGATAAAAACATCACAAGAATCCACAAGTAATCCACACCACTCCAGTCCATCGATTAATGTCTTGTGAAATGAAAAAACTGCAAGTTTGTAAGAAATAGCTTTGGACCATTTTCACTTGCAAATGGTGCTTGATCTTTGCATATTTCTCTGATTCAGATAAGACTACTTTTTCACTGGAGAAAGCAATATCATGAATAGAGGACTTGCATTTTAGCTGAGAGCGATGCATTGAGTATAAAAACAATTATGGATCTATTACAAACACGCAGCTTTTTGCCTCACTGTGGAATCGTGTGAATTATTTGTAGATTATTCTGATGTTTTTATCAGCTCATTCTGACGGCACCCATTTACAGCAGAGGATCCATTGGTGAGCAAGTGATGTCACGCTAAATTACTCCAAATCTGTTCCGATAAAGAAACAAACTCATCTACATCTTGAATGGCCAGTGGGTGAGTACATTTCTAGCAAACTCGATATTTTAAGAAAACCTTAAGTTCCTTTTAGTGTTTTACTCCTTTAAATATTGTCATGATATGTTTGTCTGTACTCACTTTAGCAGAATCCGTGATATTGTCCCAAAAGGGTGATGGGAAATCTAAACGCCCCGCCAGGATCTGATCAAATAGGTCCTCCTGGAGGTTATTCTCACTACAAAAACAAATGGCAAGCACATAGACAATAAAAACATACATTTCTGCTGAGTACAATACAAAACACGAGCAATATGAACAACATGAGACTAAACATTAGCTTTTAAACACTGTAGTTTATTAACATGAAGGACTGAGCAGGTACTATCTAGTGGTACCTGCGGAACGGTGGGAAGCCACATAGGAGGATGTAGGTGATTACTCCAGCTGCCCAGATGTCCACTTTTAGCCCGTATCTGCGGTGATGCCCAGACAGGAAGACACAGTTACTAACATTCAGCCCCCAGCATTTTAAAGGTCTCCATAGCAATATCACTTTAGAAAAACAATGATGATATATATAAACAAAACAATCAGTGATTCTTACCCTGACTCTGCTATGATTTCTGGGGCAACATAAGTGGGTGTTCCACAAACAGTGTACAGTGGCCCTTCAACCACTGTGGCCAAGCCAAAATCACCCAACTTTAAGGACTTTGTACCATTAGGATACTCACACACCTACAACACACATAGTGAAAGGCAAAAGGATTATTTTTATCCACCCGGATTTACATTTTTTCCTTCTTGACATACCTTAAGTCATTTTCCATGTGCAAAATGCAAAGTTGTTTTCTTCACAGGTTTTGTATTTCTGTACTGGTGTGTATGTGTTAAAGTTGTGTGAACTAAAGTATTTTCAGATTTATTGTCTCTGTGCAAGGTGTGTATGTGTATATACCTGTATACTGTATATTTAATGTCTCTTTTGAGGATATGTTTGTCTGTGTATATGTGCGTACCAGCAGATTCTCAGGTTTGATGTCTCGATGGACGATACACATTCTGTGCAGATATTTGAGAGCTGCCGCCAGGTTGAATACCATTACACTAGCATCTCTTTCAGTGTATTTTGTTGAGGAGGTGATTGCATCAAACAGATCTCCACCCTGAAACACACAGATGTCAATACAAACAACTAAAAATCTCTATCTCTGTATTCTGTATAAAACACACTTTAACCTAGAGGTAACAAACATGTTTCTGCCTTTATATGGGGACAAGAGTTTAATATTGAATGCAGTCATTTAGTGCAATGTAGCTGACAACAATACACAGAATTTACAATGCATTTAACTGTCCTATAATGTAGGGTGCATCTGAGATTACAAAACAATCAGTGATTCTTACCCTGACTCTGCTATGATTTCTGGGGCAACATAAGTGGGTGTTCCACAAACAGTGTACAGTGGCCCTTCAACCACTGTGGCCAAGCCAAAATCACCCAACTTTAAGGACTTTGTACCATTAGGATACTCACACACCTACAACACACATAGTGAAAGGCAAAAGGATTATTTTTATCCACCCGGATTTACATTTTTTCCTTCTTGACATACCTTAAGTCATTTTCCATGTGCAAAATGCAAAGTTGTTTTCTTCACAGGTTTTGTATTTCTGTACTGGTGTGTATGTGTTAAAGTTGTGTGAACTAAAGTATTTTCAGATTTATTGTCTCTGTGCAAGGTGTGTATGTGTATATACCTGTATACTGTATATTTAATGTCTCTTTTGAGGATATGTTTGTCTGTGTATATGTGCGTACCAGCAGATTCTCAGGTTTGATGTCTCGATGGACGATACACATTCTGTGCAGATATTTGAGAGCTGCCGCCAGGTTGAATACCATTACACTAGCATCTCTTTCAGTGTATTTTGTTGAGGAGGTGATTGCATCAAACAGATCTCCACCCTGAAACACACAGATGTCAATACAAACAACTAAAAATCTCTATCTCTGTATTCTGTATAAAACACACTTTAACCTAGAGGTAACAAACATGTTTCTGCCTTTATATGGGGACAAGAGTTTAATATTGAATGCAGTCATTTAGTGCAATGTAGCTGACAACAATACACAGAATTTACAATGCATTTAACTGTCCTATAATGTAGGGTGCATCTGAGATTATATTATATTATATTATATTATATTATATTATATTATATTATATTATATTATATTATATTATATTATATTATATTATATTATATTATATTATATTATATTATATTATATTATATTATATTATATTATATTATATTATATTATATTATATTATATTATATTATATTATATTATATTATATTATATTATATTATATTATATTATATTATATTATATTATATTATATTATATTATATTATATTATATTATATTATATTATTAGCTTTAATTTATACATACACTACAGGTCAAAAGTTAAAAGACATTTATTTTGTTACAAAAGATTTCTCTCAAAAAAATGATTTTCATCAAGAATCCTAAAAAAAAATGTGTATAGATATTCAGCTTTGCCATCAAACGAATAAATTCCATTATAATATATATTGAAAAATATTTAAAAAAAAATAAAATATATTTAAAGTAAATTAAAATAAAGTTATTTTAAATTGTATTAATATTTCAGAAAATTACTGTTTTTACTGTATTTTTCAATTAAATGCAGCTTTGGTAAGCATTAAAGACTTTTAAAAATTGTTTTTCTTTTATTTTTTAGAGATGGTAGTGTCTGAAATAAAAACAAAATAAATAGGAAATTATATATAAAAAAATCTAAGAATTACATATACGGTAATATTAACGTTTAGAAGTTTCAGAAGCTTTATATTTTTATAAAGGAATATGAAAACAAACTTTGTTGTCCGTGTACACTGATGAATCATGCACAATAAGACCAGATTTATTTATCAAGAAAAAAATAGCATAAATATTTATGTTGTCTTTAGTGCAGTGTGGTAAGAACAACGTGTAAGTGTGCAATGTTGAGAGATGTATAAACTGTGGTGACTAACAAACAGTACCTTCACAAGTTCCATGACTAGATAGAGCTCAGTGGGCGTATCCACCTCCTCAATCAGCATGATGATATTAGGATGCTTAACACGCCTCAACACTGCCACCTCACTCTCGATCAGGTGCTCCTGTGTGTTCAAAGCATGTGTCACAACAAATTCCCAACCGTACAGCAACTCTCAGCAGTCTTTTGTCTTTAGCTGTCGAGGCATAAATCTGCATGAATTCCTGAGGTTTGCTTTTGCAGGAAACCAGGCAAACAGGAAACTAACTTCCTCGGTTAAAGCACAGACTGAAATTAGATTATGAGACATTGGCCACCAATATAATATGGTAAGCTGTTTACATATCATTCATACAGTACATGGCCAAAAGTATGTGAACACCCCTTCTAAATAACAGGTCTTGCTATTCCAGTAATTCTAGTGAAAATAATTCAAAATTTAGCAGCATACAATGACATTACAACTTTGTTGCAACAGTTTGGGGAGACAATTTACCAATCCAACAAAGGGATTTACACCTCTAGAATAAATTGGGTCTCATCTGTAGGCCTTTTCTTCCATGACTTGCAAAAACTGCAGCATGCTGGATAAATGGCAATCCATCAAATATCTAATCAGTCAAAATTTCAGACCACTGAGGCGTAAATAATTGGCATTGCAATAACCCAACTTTACAGCTAGTGCTCAAAACTCATAAACAGCTATAATTGCATTGTTGTAAGGACAAAATATATGTATTACCAATAAAAACAATGCTAAACACAGTTTCATGGCTGGTAAGGAATATTTATGCCTGGTATTTTTTCAGTTCACTCTCTCCATTGGCTGGCTGGTGTTGCAAAAAGTCTGTAAAGTCCAACTCACTTTGCCTCTGCATTTGTTTTTATCAATGATCTTCAGTGCAAACTCCTTTCCAGTGGATCTATGGAAAGAGACAGAACAATAGACTTTGTTTCAAGGAGGTTAATGATGGTTTGTTTTGAGTGCATTCGGAGCCTCAGGAACCAATTTATAAAGTGGATGTCCTTTGAGAGCACAAGAGATCTTCCTTTGAACATTTTAGCCTAAAAATACAAACAGGAAAACTGCATCTAGATGTAGACAGTATTCTTTATGCATTTTAATCAGAGATCATGACAATAACAAGCTTAGAATGGAGAACAAACAAACTGCAACCCAATTTTACTGACCCCGAAGACCCATTATATCTTTTTCTGACAAAAAAAACATCTCATAACTAGTCATTTTCTTACCGTCCGACACACTCCTTTACCACAGCGAAGTTCCCATCACCTATAACTTTGCCAATTTTGTACTTGTCCATAATTGTGGAAGCAGCAAGGTTCCTGTTTCCATTAACTAAAGGGAACAAACATTTAACACATCAGACTGAAAGAATATAATTTTCATACCACATGATCAAAACTAAGGTGAAAACAAAGAGGCAGAAGAATGTTTTGTAAAACCCCCAAATAGCAGATTAGCCCCAACATCCGCATCCAGCAGTTTAACTTTGGTTAGTGCATTATGCAGAAAATTGCTGAAGGTCATTCTGACTCATGCGCTGCTGAGCAGTGACGTTTGCTCATACACTGCCACCACAGTGTGTGAAAGTGTGGGAGAGCGCCTGAGCAAATGTGGCACAGAGAGGCATGTGTCAGCACTTTCACCGCCAAACCTCGTCATACCCCTGAAATGCCCTTTGGGGACTTCTGGGCTTGAAACACAGTAAGATCCAAGGTGAGTGAGTGCATGACTGATTCATTTCGGGTGGATGTTTACCTTCAGGGCTCACACTGTTGTTGTGTTGTTGGTGAGTCTCAAAGGAGCCGTTCACATTGGTTGCAGAGGAGTGATGTGCTGGAATCTGCAAACAGAGACAAAATAAGTCACAAGACCTAAAACATTTAGAACTCCTTAAAAGCGCTACAGATGTTTTATTTACATACTACAGTGATAGGGCTGGGCGATATAACAAAACAAAAAAAAGTATGATATTTATGCAGTTGATATGAAATGTATTAAGTGAGTGATTTCTTTCCCCAATCAGATGAACCATTAAATCAACCAAACATCAAATGTAGCCAAGCGTAAGTGTATTAAGTAGTAAGTAAAAGTATTCAAGACAGAGCCTTAACCATCATAGACATTATTTAGATTAATACATCAATATAGGTTTTTTAAATGACAAATAAACATTTACATTTGATACCAGCCAATCTGGAATAATTGGTTGTATCCTCAAATCAAGGTGTTTTTCAAAATGAAACACAGTGCAGAATTAACACAAGGATTCTGAAAATTCTACTTTGTCATCAAAGGAATAAATAACATTTTAAAATATATATTTAAAAAAAAAAATATATATATATATACAGTGGGTACGGAAAGGTGCTTCTACTAAATACTGAGCAAAGGGTCTGAATACTTACGACCATGTGATATTTCAGTTTTTCTTTTTTAATAAATCTGCAAAAATGTCAACGATTCTGTGTTTTTCTGTCAATATGGGGTTCTGTGTGTACATTAATGAGGAAAAAAAATTAACTTAAATGATTTTAGCAAATGGCTGCAATATAACAAAGAGTGAAAAATTTAAGGGGGTCTGAATACTTTCCGTACCCACTGTATATATACAAGGCTTCTTTCAAAAACATAAAACAATTTACTGTCCCCAAACTTCTGAACAATTGTGTAGTTTTACTGAAAATAAAACTCCAGTGAACATTTTCTGAGTGATTTGAAGTATTAGTTGAATCATAGTTTGATTAAGTCATTTAGATGAATTTCATAAAAGGTCATAAAACAAGCTTTTCCTGAAACAGGTGAAGCTGCATGTTTGTTGAATGTGCTATGAATATTCATTATTGGTTAAAAAAAATCACATTTACTACCTTCCTGATTCACAAATCCATATTCCTGGCAAGTAAACACATGATGCTATTAAAAGCATTAAAAGCTTTTAATAGCTTAAAAGCTATTTTAATATTTTATCTTCACCTGATAAAATATTAAATAGTAAAATACATTTTGGAAAAGTATGCATTATTACCTTATTTCACTAATTTCATTACATCAAGACTAACATAATATATCACTTTTTATAAGTGTAAATGTTTCTGTGTATTTTACTGCATATATAAAAGATTAACAGTTCACAGACATTAAAATGTCTTAACAGTCAACAAGGTGCGTGTTACAAGGATTGCAAAACAAGCCAATGTCCAAATAAAAAAAGAGCTAAAAGCATTGTGATATTTATAACCAAATCATCACAAATCATCAATGTTTGTTATATTGCCCAGCCCTGGTAAAAACAAAAGCAATGTGAACTGGTTATACTGTAGCAGCTATGCGATTATACTAAACCTTCAAATAAAGCATAATATTTTTTATCAATAACACACTGCCATCTGACACTGAGCGTCATCCTTAGTGAAATAAATGATTGATGAGGAGACAAAAAGAGCTGTCTGGAAGACAAACTGCGTGTGACTGACACAAAAAATAATGGACCTAGTCTTAAAAGATTTAAAATGGTCTGGCAATCAGTATGGTTAAAAAGCCTGCATGTTATCTTGATTCAGCAGCCAAATAAGAATTAAACTGAAGTGACAGTGACATGTGAGAGAGGACTAAGTAAGCCAATGGAGACAAATACTGGCAGCATCCTGGTTAAAGCTGGTTTAATAGAGGCCACAGGATTCCTCTGTCTAAGTATCCGAGTACCAGTTGGGTATCACAAGCTGTTTTGAAGGATTCAAATACTCCAATGGATTGTAAGTTAAAATATACGGCCAAATACTATGCTGTTAAAATGACTGAATCAATCATACAATCATTTATGTAAGATTCCCAACTAAAAACTTGAATACCCAGAAAGAACTGCAGCTCATTTGAATGCTGCTACAGAAGGCAGAGTTTCATAATACCTGTACAGAGAGACGGAGGGGGACTCCCATCCGCTTGTTGCAACTAAACTAAAGGCAAGTGGGAAGATATTTATGTAACCACAATGTTGGCGCGTTTGGTCTAAAATTAGCTTGAAATCTCAGGAACAATGTGCAAAGAACCAGCCTGACAAGCAACTTTCCATCAAACCACTCATCCAGCCATACCTCCGGTATAAAAAAACACAGAAATGGTAGAATACTATAAATCATTTGTTTCATAATAGACATTCACAAGTATCTGAAAATAGCATATTTCTCAATTTGCAGACATTGGTTTTATATAGCTTGTTAGACTTCATATAATTTAATACACTTTTCACTTAACTAAAATTGAAATTTTTTTTTTTATCTCAGAGACCATACTAGAGTTCCTTAGGAAAAACAAAAAATGTAAATGAATAAGGCAATTTATGACATACAAGAGATTAAATTAATATGCTTAACACTGGCCAAATAAATTCATATTTATTCATTTAAATTCCAAATGTTTGAATGCTCTAAAATGCCATGCTTTAATTGTATGCCATGTCCTTTTAATTGTATTGATCTCTCAGAAAAAAAGAAAAAGAAAATTGAGATCCCATTTGAGATTTTCCTATAAGTTGACTTAGTGAGTATGTGCCAAATATCTCACTATTCACAATTAAATCTACCACTAAATCCTCTCTAAAAATGAATGAAAGTGTCTCCTTGTCATTCAAATTCTCCTTGTGCTTTCAAGAAGCTTTAAAGATAGCGCCCGTACGAGAAGAAGCTTACCGTCTGATAGACAGGTCAGTTAAGCAGATTAACACCAGCAGTTCTCGAGGCTATGATCATACTTGACTTTGACCTTTGGTTTAATTACAGATCTGCAGTCAGATCTCAGCAAGATCTCAATGCCTATACTCACAATGCTTCCAAGAATAGGAGTGATTAGGCCTATCAGAGCGGATTTTCTGTTACAAGTGCTGATGAAGACTTCTATGTCTTTAGAAGATAATGTTGAAACAATACTGATATTAGACCACCACTATACAGACAACTACTAAACACTCTCTAATGTTGTATGGTGTGGAAACTCTAATAAGGAAAATCAGGTGCAAGTAACATATTTTTAATTGTTTAGCACACCTACCTGCCTGTAAGTAACATGTACTTTACATACATGTTACAATAGTAAAAAATAGCATTAAAATATTTACGCTGTGACTGATTTGATCAAAATACAGAATTTGAAACAATAAGTGACAAAGGCAACTGTACCGTAAAGAAATATCATTGCTGTTAATATCACTGCAGAGTTTTATATAATGTATTAAAAGTGGACATATATTCTTATATAACAAAATATAAAATATTATACTTTTTTTATAATATGTACTTTTATTATATGTTGATAAGCTTTTAAAATAAAAGAACATATTCTGACTAAATACTTTAATGGAACAATGTTCACTGCATTTTTCAAATATTTATTATATATAGGCCTATAATATAAAATATTACTTTATATATAATCTACTTTAATCTACTTTATATATAATATACGTCATATATAATATTATATAATTATATATATTACTGATATGTCAGTCATGTTCCCATTTAACAAACAACACAGGAATAAAAAGGTAAACACTTGTATATATCATCAAAAGTTTGAAAACTTTAGACAGCAGTAAAAAAATAAAAAACTTCTAATTCAAAATCTTTTTTCCCCCCCGAACAGCATTTTTTTCCCCCCAAAAGTATAGGAAAAAGTGAAGTTATAAAGTGTCATCAGTCTAACCTGAAGAAATTTAGGGGCGTTACAACTGCAGCTTCAATTTGTTGTGAGGGAATAATTTAGGCAGCTTCACTAAACTCTTAATCAGGAGTGAGAGCGTTATGATGCTGTCATCCATGAGTCAGCATTCAGAAGCCTGATCTTATTTTTGACTTGATGAAGAAATAATCTATTCTAAAACTCGCCATGTTTTGCCAGTAAACTGATTAGCAACACAGTGGAAGCCTGTTGCCATGCCAACGGGTTTACCTTGAAGTTGTGCATGCTGCGGGGGCTGGTCGGGGAGGAACTTGAGGATTTGGTGGATTTGGGGGTAGTGATTTGGCTGTTCGGGACTCCATTTACTGAGGAGTGTGACAGGAAGAGGGAGGGAGACAGAGAACAGAGAAAAAAAAACACAATGTCACACAGTGTTACTTCTTACACTGCCTATTTTATGCTGCACATGCATTGTCTTAGACATTAGTAACAGTGTTGAATACATTTCAGTCTGTAAGGTGATATTGCCTGCATAATATCAGCTGGTCAAAATTTTAATTTACATCATCAAATTTCATTACTTCATTTTCATCAAACCTGTATGACTTACTTTCTTCCGCAGACAACAAAAAGACAAACAAAAGGCTTGCTTCCAAATGGCGAGTCTATATGACTTCCCAGTAATCAAAAATCATATTGTTCCTATTCATTGCAACTGTAAAATCTTTTTTAGTGCAATTTGAATGTGTGATTAAATACAGTCATAAGCAGTGTTGGGGGTAATGGATTACAAGTAATGCAAGTTATGTAATCAGATAACTTTTTTCAAGTAACTAAGTAACTCATTACTTTTAAATTTACAACAAAATATCTAAGTTACTTTTTCAAATAAGTAATGCAAGTGTTTTTCCATTTATTCACTGACACCTCTAATGTCCCCATGTTGAGAGAAACTGGGAGTGAGGTGTAGAGGCAGAGATATTTCCTCCAGCCTGAGGCTTATTAATTTCACTTTTGGTGTGAACGGTCCTTTACAGTTGGCAAAAATATAACTTTTGAGTTTTTTTTTTGTTTTGTTTTTTAAAGAAATAAGCAAGCCTAGCCCAGACGACAAAAAGTAATGCAAAAGTAACATAACTCATTACATTCCATAAAAATTACCTAAGTAATGCAATTAGTTACATTTTTATTGAGTAACGCAATATTGTAATGCATTACTTTTAAAAGTAACTGGTCATAAGTGAATTTAAATTAGGTTTGAAAGTTATAGTGGAGGGGAATGACAACTAACATTCTTATTTTCCTCACACAAAGCTATTACATGGCTTCAGAAGACTTGTTTTGCAGTGCATGAGTCACATGAACTACATTTATGGTCATTTTATGGTGCTTTTTTCACTTTTGCAAATTGATAACCAGTGTTGGGAAGGTTACTTTGCAAATGTAATAGGTTACAGATTACAAGTTACCCTATTACTCAGAGCAGTTCTAGAGATTATTTTTATGTGTTCATGTACTCATATATTGAGGCGGCAGAGGCTGAAAACAATGTGAGCTTCAGTAGGACTATGTGTAGTGAATGTAACCGCATGTCTGCGCCATTAATTTCCACGAGGGGCG
>NW_015537973.1:477977-483098 GCF_001515605.1 Sinocyclocheilus anshuiensis | reverse complement strand
CTAGCTCCCCCTAAACCTATTATAAAATATGATTATTTGTCTGCTAAATTACTACTGTAACATTATAATAGATAATAATAATGTCCTTTATACAGTATTTTGGGTGATGACTGATGTGCAATGTGCTGCTGCTGCTTAACTAAGTAAACAAAGACAAAACTACAATAGCATATTTACAGATGAAACTGACCTGCACTTGAAACCCTGAACAGCAGGCCTAGTTTTGCTTCTCTGCTTCCACCTGTGTGCTTCCACAGTCCACTCCATTCTCTCTCTCGCATTGCATTCCCAATCATGACTAACTGATTCATGATTTATTAGAGATTCATTATCGAATGTCGAATTCGCCAGGCAATTAAATAATAACAATAATATTAAAAAAGCGGGCCAGATCGGCTGCCAGGCCACCGGGAATTGTCCCGGTTCTCCCGATGGCCAGTCCGCGCCTGATTTCCACAGACACTCAGAACATGCAGGATTCATATATTGTCTTTTTGCAGCTTACTTTTGATTTAATCGTCCAAAATGTGGCATATTCCGTCCGCGTTAGGCTATAGGAATTCCGTTTTTATGACTGGATTCTACGAATCAGTCTGTGTTTTCCGCATCGCAGAAATTATAGGGCCGTATGTCTCAGAGTAATCAGTGCAATTTGGGAAATAAATCAATTAAATCTGTATGTGGATGTGTGTAAATATTCAAGTGTAATCCCCTTTGTAATCGTTAACATTTTCATAAGTAACTGTAATTTAATTACACATTTTTTCTTAGTAACTGTAACTGATTACAGTTACATTTATTTTGTAATTAAATTACAACAACTAGTTACTCTAGCTGTTGACAACACTGTTGACGACACATGGTTACCATTCACTTAGAAACAGTGCCAACATTCTGTGTTCTAAAATAAAATAAAAAAATCATATAGCTTAAGGATTATATAAATGATAACAGAATGATCATTTTTGGGTGAACTATGCCTTTTATGCAGAACAAGGCATCTTTTTTCTACCTATATAATACATAAAACTGAAGTCTTATTCTTATGTTATTGTACTTATTCTCAACCAAGGGGGCCGGGGTCCACTAAGGGGCATCATAATGACTTAAAATTACTTAAAATAAGTCAAGCTTTAATAAAAATGTCTCAGAAAGCTATGGATATATCCTTATTCAGTAAATCCCAAACAACTGAACAAATAATTCAAATTCATGGGTTAAAAAGAGTGGGAACCTTGAAGAGCATTCAGCTTAAAACTTATGGAATCCTGAAATGTAATGATTTAAATTGTATTATTAATTATAATTATTTTAGTTGCTTATTTTAATATATGGACTCCCATAGTTTGTGTAACCTTGTCTTCACAGCTGATATACCAGAGGAAACCTACTAGCCTTGTCACAAAGTTTGAGAACCACTGTGTTAGTGTACATAATTCAAGTTCACATGTACATTTGTCAGAAATACTTACATTCCTTTAGGTATATAGATAAAATGAACTGCTGGCTAAATGACAGGAAAAATTAACGTAAAATTGTGAAAAGAAACAACTCCATATGAACAGAACTACCACTCAGAAAATGTGTACAGCTACATATGTGTGTGCAGCATAAGTCTCCTGGGCCCAGAATAAGTCTCTTAACACGCAGACACAACAAGGCTTCACATGAACCACTCACCTGCAGCCAAATCCACAAGGCTAAATCCTAGAATTGACTAGATCATTGTAAAAGGCCACTTTAAAATAGTGTTATAAAAACAATTAAAACACCGTTTAATAGATCATGTCACCCAGATACAGTAGTAGTAGTAGAAGAATTTAGAAAAAAAAAAAAATAATTATTCACATTATGGAGTGCATCCCAAGTGCGTCAGAATCCGCAGAGAGCAGGGATTTGCAGAAAAGCTGCTCTTGGCATTTCCCGTTGAGTTTGTCGATGGGGGCATGAGCAGATTTCTCCCCAGGCATGCAAGAGAGCCCTTATAGTTCACGGGCACAGGAATTTAGGGTGTGTGTGTACTGCATTAGCCCTTCTAAGCAGAAAGCAGATGATGCCTGCATTTAGTGTACACATCCAGTTTGGTATGTCTGATAGATTAGAGTATGTGCATGCCAGGGTTCGGGGCAGTGGCCAGCGAGGGAGTTTTAAATAGCTCTCTGGACTAGCTGATGGATTTGGAAGGCCATGAAGGAGAGCTGTTAGCATGATTGAATGCTGCACCAAAGGGTTAGAGGTCATGTACAGCTCATTCCATAGATGAATGTCCTTTAGGTAAATTCAACATCATACGTGGAAATTCATCAAGAATTTCATATGGCTGTTAGATTCTCTAATTGTCAGTTCATAGGTTAGTCTTGGTTATGGTAAAGGCAACAAGAACTAGCATTTAAGTATCAGTTGTTCATAATGTAATGGATATGGTTGTGATTGAAAAGAAAATTAACACATGACAGCCTACTTTTTACTTATCAACGCCTATTTGGTATTTTTAGCTTGGCAGAGGGCACTGTTAAGATATGGTCACATTAGCTAAATTTTGCTGACAAAAAAGATCCATTGACTATTATCAAAGACTTTCAAAGCAAGCAACTGCTGTCAAGTGGTGAAATCATGTGACCAACCTGAAACAGTTGTGAAATCTGCATGGGTAAAACTTTCGTCATCACGCTAAAAATTTCAGCTCGCAAGGACTCCTACTGGAAAAATTCACTGAACAAGGGTTAAATGTGACCACACCTTTACTCAGTTCACATGTGAAGAGGTTAGCCAATCATAACTGAAGTGATTTACCTTTAGAAGTCTTAAAGGTACGGTAGCAATACTTTTGCTTTAATTCTAAGGGTCAAAGAGAAATTGGAAATGGTCACGTAAAACTACATTATGACCATTTTTGGTTCAATAAACCGTGAGAAATACTTACTTGGTGATTTGACTGGAGATTGGCTATTTGTAGAGAATTGTACTGCTGTTCTTCTCACTAGAGCAGGGAGGAAAGCAATTTAACAAGGAACAGAACAGAAAAAATGACAGGAAGAGACATGTGAGTCATCACAGTTATTGAATGCTGTTGTTAAGGAATGTTACATTTTTAAACAAATGTTTATGTGGTAACAGGATTGTGCTAGTGGTGGTGCAGTGTATCCTCACCAGATCCAGGGGATTTGCTGCGGCGGGTGGTTCCTGGACTTTTACTACCAGAGTATCTCACAGGGGGAACAGAACGAGCAGAATAGGAGGACTTGAGGACCTGACATTCTGGACACAGAGACAATATAAATGAGCAAGGAATGTAAATGCTTGTCTTATAATGTCGCATGATGCCTCTTTTGCAAACATTCCCAAAGACACAAGAAAAAATAGGAGAACTTTTTGTCTCCACCCATTCCAAATAATTAATCCTGTTGCCTGGTTGACTAATTGTACATTACATTTCAAAAGTTTGGGGATTTTTAAAAATGTTTTTGAAAGAAATCTCTTACACTCACCAAAGCTGCATTTATTTGATCAAAAATACAGTAAACAGTAATATTGTGAAACATTTTTACAATTTAAATTAATGGTTTAATAAATGTAGCTTATTCCTGTGATATCAAAGCTAAATGTTCAGCATCCTTACTCCAGCCTTCAGTGTCACATGATCCTTGAGAAATCATTCTAATATACTGATTTACTGCTCAAGAAACATTTCTTATTATCATTAATGCTGAAAACAGTTGTGCTGCTTCACATTTTTTGAAACATCAATACATGTATTCATTTTTATTTATTTATTAATTTTTTAGTAACAATAAAAGTATGGCAGTGTTGCCAGACATAAGATAATCATTGTATTTGTACGATAAGTATCGTATTTGTATGATACTTTTGACCTCTGTACGATGTATGATCAATAATGAAAAACGTCTCAGGTTACGTATGTAACCCTGGTTCCTCTAGGGAACGAGACGCTGCGTCGGAAAATGCTAGGGGAACGCCTTCTGTGACCACGCTTTGAATAACATGTGAAATCAGTCCAATAGCTGAGCGGGACGTCACGGGCGGGTGACGTCATGACCAGGAAGCTATAAAAGCACGTGCGGCGGAGCCAGCGTCAACTTCAGGAATGAGGCAAGCGCTGGCAGGGATGCCGGAAGTATGGCACCGAGACGCAGCGTCTCGTTCCCTCGAGGAACCAGGGTTACATACGTAACCTGAGACGTTCCTCTTCAGGAACTCGAGCTGCGTCGGAAAATGCTAGGGGAACGAGAATGCCCACGCTGCCAGACTTCCAAATCTCTGCCTAGTGTGGAAGACTGCACAGCTAGGGCGAGAGAAGTAGGCGGGGCCCGCCATCCCGAAGGCCAACTTCTGGAGGAGTGAATCTTGACCCCCAAAGGAGAGGGGAGATCAGAGGACTCGAGGCTATGGAATAGCATCCTGATCCACCGCTTAGCATAAGCTTCTCTGGCCGGAGGCCTCGGCCTCAGCGCATCGCAGAGGAAATAATCAGGCCTGAGACCCAACTCGGCCCGGCCAGAACAGGGATACTAACAACAGACGGGCCTCATCCCGGCGCACTCTCTCCAGAACTCCCGGGAGCAGCAAAATCTGAGGAAAGGCGTACAGACGAAGCCTCGGCCAGGTCTGTACCATGGCATCCAGCCCCAGTGGAGCTGGATGAGTTAGAGAGAACCAGAGGGGACAGTGTGATATCATATGAGTCTATTCCTCAGAATTAAATGCAATCAAACAACCAGATGAGTAAATACGGTCTAGTGTAGTAAGATTCACATCAAAAACCGAAATGATGTAATATATGCGCTGCGCGCGAGCCATTCAGTCACACGAACAACATCAATCTCCTAAGAGAAAGAGGGCCGCAGCACTCACTCAGAAGGGGAAGAACCGCAGCGCGGGCTTCCAAGCCCCGAGAACGAGCTCTAGATCTAGAAAACACGGGTGGAGAGTCATTAGTAACCCTTTGAAATAATCAATAATTTTTTTTTTTTTTGGAAAATTGTGTGAAAAATTGTATTTTATGGTCAGTCACAATTGTAACCGGAGGGATAATGTGTATACTGAATTAACATATTTCTGCAGTCTTAAAAATTGTTATATATCTTAGCCCAGCTATTTTAA
>NW_015537973.1:470344-477738 GCF_001515605.1 Sinocyclocheilus anshuiensis | reverse complement strand
TAACATATATCATCACATTTTTATATTAGTGCTACCAGTATTACACCATTAATATTCTAACTTATTTGTAACATTTGAACTTTTGATTTAGTGCAATATTTTGTACTGCCATTAGGGAAAGGTTGCATAAAAATGCAACCTTTTTATTCTGACAGTGTATGATTTCTATTAACATTACAGAATAGAACATGATCAATATTATCTTTCAACGTTCAATTTAAATAATTGTAATTGCACAAACTATGTAGGCTACAATTTCAATTTGTTTATTGTGAAATAACTCAAACATTTATGTTTTTTTTTCTGTCCTCTGATAAGCATTGTTCAGGGCTGCCATTCCCAAAAGCTTTAATGCTTTCTTATGATACTTTTGGGAAACGCAGCCCTGTTTGAATGCACTGTCAGAATTGAGTGAACGCTCTCTGTGATAGATTAGGTCTGTCTTGCAACATTTGCGTATCTTCAGATGAGCAGGAAAATAGTTCTATCCTACACAATTACTCGCTAACAAAGGTTATTCGTCCAATTCAATGCATATTGTACGCATTATTATTATTATTATTATTATTTTTGTTAAATAAATAAAACCACTGGTAAATAAAACGCACCTTAGTATCGATATTTTTTGTTTGAGTATCGATACTTTCGATACTCGCGTCAGTATCGATATATCGATACTTCGGATCGATACGCCCATCCCTACCCTAGCGTTTTCCGACGCAGCTCGAGTTCCTGAAGAGGAACTTCCCATAATTTACGATAATTTCAGAATTTTGTGGCACTTTAAATGATGGTCGTTGTAAATCATAGGTCTTCTATACTCATTGATCTAGTTGTGGATCCTACGTCTACTGTCATGATTGTGAGGAGAACGTGAACGTGGTGTTACATGTCTTCCATCTCATCTCACGTTATGTCTTCTCGGCCAATCTTTGTGGAGAATGACTCTCTCTCACGACCTCTCTCAAAGCTGAGGTCGATAGTTTAGCAATATAGCACGTTTGACTCGTGTACAATAATTTTCTTCCAAATACAATCATTTTGAGCTTAGTGTGATACTTGGATATTTACAATCTGGCAACACTGAAGAAAACATTCTGGTTAATTCTAAGGGTCAAAGAGAATGTAGAAATGATGAAGTAACTGGTGCAAAAAACCTTGACTAATATTATGATAAACCTTCAGGGAATAAAATGTCTTTTAAATGTCTTTACTGTCACTTTTGATAAATTTAAGTTGTCCTTGCTAAAATAACAGTATTAATTTCTTTTAAAAAATCCTACTGACCCTAACTAACTTCTGTATGTAAATGTATACATTTTGTAATTTAAGCATGTGCCACCATTATTTAATTTTCTGAAAACAGACACAGACAGGACAGACAGGAACATACATGGATACACATACCAAAGCATGCTTGTATCAGGGCTAATACAGATGCCTCTTAGTAAATGAGTGGTATCTGCTCACATACTTGTTCCAAATTCACATGTGCCAAGAGTGTGAAGCTTTCCGCAGAGGCGTAATCAAATTGTCTAGTACTCAAGGCCTATGAAAGCACACCATCTTTCTAATGAGAGCAGTGGGTGCAGAACTTTAGTAATGAATGACTCATCCTGTACAGCAGCTACTGGGCCCGATCTGTCCTGTCGATTACACGCCACTTGCTAATGACGCCGAGCAGTGATAAATTAGCTGATGAGTACCAGATCGTGGAGTGATGAAGATAAAACAAGCCGAATGCCATTATTAAAATGCCATTACTGCCCAGCTAATCTGTTTCATGGAGCTTAATTTGAGCATTTAACAGCAGAACCTGAGAGAGAACGTGTAATGAGTTCTTTAGTTACAGAAGATGTAGATTTGTGGTGGGCTTGCATTTTAAGGACACTCCACTTCTGCTGCGGAAAGAAAAGGTTGAGCAGTAAATACTGTCAGACTCTGTTCCGTGTTTTGTGGTTGTTTTGCTCCTCATGTGCCTTCCTTTCCCATGTTTAATTTGTCCCAGGTGTTTCCCATGATGTTTCATTGCTCCCAGGTGTGTCTCGTCATCCCCTCCTCCTGTGTGTGTGTATAAAAAGTGTTCCCAGTCCGTAGTTCTCTGTCCGCTGTTAAACGTCTTCCTGAGTTCGTCTCCCTGGGTTCCTGTAAATAAAGTCTTGGTAAAGTATTCTCCAGTGTCTCCTTGTTCCTCGTGTGTGTGCACCGTGACACAGACGCAAACTTACCGTTTCTTTATATTTTTGGAAAAGTCCTACTTAACTTAAGTGGGGCAGCGAAGAAGAACTAGGACAAAATGCCAAGCAGATGAACTAAATTCACACAGCTATGAATCAAGTTATCAAGTGTTTGTGTGGTAAATGCTACTAAAACTGGAGGCGTTTCAGCAAAGCAGGATGAAAATTATAGGCAAAGTTAAATGATTTTATTTGAAAGTCACAGCTGCAGATCATCTTCACTTCCCCACCTGCATTATCATGTTCACTAGTACACAAACTACACAATGCACAATGGTGAGGAACTGCTCATAACAAGGTCACTTCCTCTGACATTTGTGTTCATTCTGGAACATGAATTAATTTTTGCAGCCTAGTGAATGAATGTGAATGAATGAGTCCATTATAGAAAAGATACTATTAAAATACTATCACTTCTTTTTCTGAAGGTGACAACTGTGTGGTGTTTTTTGCGCAGATAATAAGATAGTAGTATTGGTAAGTTTATATTAAAGCTGATGACAATTTTAACTAGCATTTACTTTTACTATCAATGCTAAAAACGTTTGCTCCTAATTTTTTATGGAAACTGTAATAGATTTATTTTCAGGATTCTTTGATGCATATAAAGTTAAAAAGAACAGCATTTATTTAAAATAGAAATATTTTGTAACATTATAAATGTCTTTACTTTCACTTTTGATCAAATTAATGCATCCTTGCTGAACAAAAGTATTCATTTCTTTACGAAAAACTGACCCCACACATTTAGTAGTGTGTTAATTATAATGCAAACAAATATATACAAACAAATCTAAATCTCCTGTAAATGTAAAATTCTAAGCTATTAAACAGAAAACACTGAAACAAAAAGCAGGCCTGCAAAATTAATTGAATAAATGATCAAGATTATGATTATGACTGCTGCATGAATACAATGGCAAATCAGAGGCCTTTAAAATAGCTTAAAGGTCTATTAATGACAACCGGCTTTAGTAGATTAGATCAGTGATTATAAAAAGAAGTGTTCTAGTGTTGTCACAATCCTTACTTTGACTAATCCTTACTTTGACTAACAGCTTATTGTTATGCTGAAAACTGCTGTCAATTTTCGGAGGCATTTTCTTTTATTGGAATTTTTTCCTGCTCCCGTTTTCAGGACATACAGTAATCAGCTCGCTGGTTGTACTTATACAATTAGATAAATGCTTATTTTTATTATGAAGACAATAACTTTTATTGGCCAAAGCAGATGATTGGCTGATACACTGATGTATCACTAATTAATATAACCAATACAATAACAGACCATGGCTAAAAATGTGATAAGCCAAATAAACTTAATATTTAATAATTTGTTTCAAATGCATTTAAAACAGTCATGTATCTATATCTGTGCATGGTGTGTTCCTAGATGCGTAGTGAAGGGATACAAATATATTATTAGAGTTTAATATGAGAGACATTGGGTTGAAATGAAGTTAGTGTTTAGCTGAGCCTACCGGTTATAAAGGCTGTGGAAGCCTTACCACTGTGATCCAACACAAAATCGTCCTGCGCGTAACGGTACTTCTCAGGCCCGCACGCGATGAACACGTCATCGTCCCCAAAAAAATCTTGCAAACATGTAATCTGGACAGAGAGAGGAAGGGGTGGGGGAAGAGAAAAAGAGAGAAACACTGTTTGAGAAATGAATGGAAGTAACCATGTGACTGATGAACTGATAAAGCGTGTAGTAGTTCACAATACTGCACTGCAGAATATCTAGACCAGGAGTTTGAAATACCAATAGCTGGACTCAGACTGCAGACTGTTTGCACATTTATTTTCACAAATGTATTTAAACATAATAACATCTAAATGGAACTGTAGGTACTACACTCTTATTGATAGCTAAAACCATGGTTGTAGAATTTTATCAATGAGATGTACTTTCAGCAGATTTATGTGGGTGCAGATTCCGTGTCGGCCTACCAATAGCTAAAAACATTTTAATTTTAATACTGAGTCAGATCACCTTGAATACAGCAAGAAAATGGAAAACATACCAAAAAGGATGGATTTAAGTTGTATTTCAATATTGTTCTACATGGAGAAAAATACCTGGGAAGGCCAAACATGGTCTTTTAGATGCTGATGCACTGAAATGAATTTTTTACTGAAACCAAAATTAAAGCTTTCATTTTGCTGAAAACCAAAATGTTTATTTAACGGGATAGTTCACCCAAAAATGAAAAACCTGTCATTAATTACTCACCCTCATGTCGTTCCAAACCTGTAAGACCTTCGTTCATCTTCGGAACACAAATTAAGATATTTGTGATCAAATCTGAGAGCTCTCTGACCCTGCATAGACAGCAAGGATCCTGACACGATCAAGGTCCAGAAAGCTAGTAAGGACATCGTTACAATAATCCATGTGACATCAGTGGTTCAACCTGTAAATGTAAAATTCTAAGCTATTAAACAGAAAACACTGAAACAAAAAGCAGGCCTGCAAAATTAATTGAATAAATGATCAAGATTATGATTATGACTGCTGCATGAATACAATGGCAAATCAGAGGCCTTTAAAATAGCTTAAAGGTCTATTAATGACAACCGGCTTTAGTAGATTAGATCAGTGATTATAAAAAGAAGTGTTCTAGTGTTGTCACAATCCTTACTTTGACTAATCCTTACTTTGACTAACAGCTTATTGTTATGCTGAAAACTGCTGTCAATTTTCGGAGGCATTTTCTTTTATTGGAATTTTTTCCTGCTCCCGTTTTCAGGACATACAGTAATCAGCTCGCTGGTTGTACTTATACAATTAGATAAATGCTTATTTTTATTATGAAGACAATAACTTTTATTGGCCAAAGCAGATGATTGGCTGATACACTGATGTATCACTAATTAATATAACCAATACAATAACAGACCATGGCTAAAAATGTGATAAGCCAAATAAACTTAATATTTAATAATTTGTTTCAAATGCATTTAAAACAGTCATGTATCTATATCTGTGCATGGTGTGTTCCTAGATGCGTAGTGAAGGGATACAAATATATTATTAGAGTTTAATATGAGAGACATTGGGTTGAAATGAAGTTAGTGTTTAGCTGAGCCTACCGGTTATAAAGGCTGTGGAAGCCTTACCACTGTGATCCAACACAAAATCGTCCTGCGCGTAACGGTACTTCTCAGGCCCGCACGCGATGAACACGTCATCGTCCCCAAAAAAATCTTGCAAACATGTAATCTGGACAGAGAGAGGAAGGGGTGGGGGAAGAGAAAAAGAGAGAAACACTGTTTGAGAAATGAATGGAAGTAACCATGTGACTGATGAACTGATAAAGCGTGTAGTAGTTCACAATACTGCACTGCAGAATATCTAGACCAGGAGTTTGAAATACCAATAGCTGGACTCAGACTGCAGACTGTTTGCACATTTATTTTCACAAATGTATTTAAACATAATAACATCCTGTAGGTACTGTAGGTACTACACTCTTATTGATAGCTAAAACCATGGTTGTAGAATTTTATCAATGAGAAGCAGATTTAGCAGATTTATGTGGGTGCAGATTCCGTGTCGGCCTACCAATAGCTAAAAACATTTTAATTTTAATACTGAGTCAGATCACCTTGAATACAGCAAGAAAATGGAAAACATACCAAAAAGGATGGATTTAAGTTGTATTTCAATATTGTTCTACATGGAGAAAAATACCTGGGAAGGCCAAACATGGTCTTTTAGATGCTGATGCACTGAAATGAATTTTTTACTGAAACCAAAATTAAAGCTTTCATTTTGCTGAAAACCAAAATGTTTATTTAACGGGATAGTTCACCCAAAAATGAAAAACCTGTCATTAATTACTCACCCTCATGTCGTTCCAAACCTGTAAGACCTTCGTTCATCTTCGGAACACAAATTAAGATATTTGTGATCAAATCTGAGAGCTCTCTGACCCTGCATAGACAGCAAGGATCCTGACACGATCAAGGTCCAGAAAGCTAGTAAGGACATCGTTACAATAATCCATGTGACATCAGTGGTTCAACCGTAATTTTACGAAGCTACGAGAATACTTTTTGTGCGCAAAGAAAACAAAAATAAAAACTTTTTTCAACAATTCGTCTCCTCCACGTCACCCTGGCACCATTTTGGAGAGTATCACATACGAAAACAACGTATGCAACATATGTATGCAGATACATTGTTTGCGCTTTGATCTGAACGTAAACAACATATCCGCATACATACGTTGTTTACGTATGTGATACTCTCCAAAATGGTGCCAGGGTGATGCAGAGGAGAGGAAATGTTGAAAAAAGTTGTTATTTTAGTTTTCTTTGCTCACAAAAGGTATTCTCGTAGCTTTGTAAAATTACGGTTGAACCACTGATGTCACATGGATTATTGTAACGATGTACTTACTACCCTTCTGGACCTTGATCGTGTTAGGATTCTTGCTGTCTATGGGAGGGTCAGAGAGCTCTCGGAATTCATCAAAAATATCTTAATGTGTGTTCCGAAGATGAACGAAGGTCTTACAGGTTTGGAACAACATTAGGGTGAGTAATTAATGACAGAATTTTCATTTTTGGGTGAACTATCCCTTTAATAATCAGTCAGTCAATCAATCAATCAATCAATCAATCAATCAATAATCGTTTTAATCCATGCTGCTGCTGAAATTGATTTAGATATGGGATCTGTTATTCCATATTATTACACGGCTCTGTGGAAAATTCAGTTCTGATTGGTCAGTCACCACATTCCGAGGTATGTCATTTCCCGATAACAACTGGTAAAAACTAATAACACAGGCTCATCCGGATAACGGAAGTCGGTGCTATTTGCTTGCTGGTAACATTTTTTGTTCATGGAAGCTTTGCGTTTGGTTGGCTAATAAAATATTAAAACTTAAATCAATATTCTCTGTACAAAAAATTTAATTATGTAATCCTGGTATCGCAGACTTGGGGCCCTATCATACACCAGGCGCAATGCGGCGCAAGTGTTTTTTGCTAGTTTCAGCCCGACACAGTTGCCGTTTTCACATCCTGCACCACGTTGTTGCAATGAAAAAGATTATTATTGTGTAGGCTACATAAATATAAAACTGCCTACATGTCATAATGGATATTCATTGCATGTATCAGAATTAGGCTACCTATTTGCTC
>NW_015537973.1:424828-470075 GCF_001515605.1 Sinocyclocheilus anshuiensis | reverse complement strand
AATATAAAAATGCCTACATGTCATAATGGATAGTCATTGCATGTATCAGAATTAGGCTACCTATTTGCTCGCGCACAAGCAGCTCCGTTTCATCTGTGGAGACGCAATCTGTCTTTGCACTTGCAAATTCCGCCGTGTAAATAGCAAATCTGCCATGGCACAAGTGCAACTGGCTCTTAAAGGGAATGGGAGATGAGACTCTGATTGGTTTATTGCACGTTATGCCCAAAACACACCCATTACTCATTAAGCAAATAGGGACAACTCTTTTAGACCATGCGCCGGGCACGCCAACCGTTTTCCCCATTGTTAAACTAGCAAAAGTGGATTTGGACACGCCCTAAGTGCACCTGCGCCGTGCGCTTTAGACCATGCACTTAGATCGTTAAAATAGGGCCCTTGAGCTCTCTTGTTTAATACAAAAGAAGCTGCTGCCATTTTGCGACGATTGTTTTGTACACTGTAATGGATTGTAAGATAAACTGCTAAGATTTTAAACATTTCATCTTAAATCAATATCTTTTATTGTCATAATTATCCATGTGGTGAAATGCTGTGTAATAAGTAGTATGACTGTACCATATTTCTTAATGTCCATCTAGTTTGAACTTGCCACTTGCTAGCAACTGCTTTCTTCACGGAAGCTTTTGTTTCAAATATTTCAACTCAAATCAATATGTCGTGTCTAATTATTTATTCTGCGATAACAACTGACTGGATGTACATTATCCCTTATTTAAAGAGCATCATTGCAAACTCTGGTACAATTGCTATGTTAGTGCAATTCATTTGAGCAGTGCCATTGTTGGGCACCAAACATGCAGAGAACCACCTTTTCAGTTCACTTTCGAACAAACTCTGGTGCAGTTTGAGCGAAATACAAATGGAACACAAACCAAAGACATCTAAACAAACCAAATATAGGACCAAGGTTATTTTCGTAAACGAAAACTAAAACTAAGACTAAAACGATTGATGAAAAAACAATTTCGTAAACTGAAATAAAATAAAAACGTCAAAATATTTGAAAAACTAAAACGAAACTAAACTAACAACAGTTATTGAAAAACTAACTGAAATAAAATAATAATTATCAAAAAGAAATAGACCTAATCGTTTTCGTAATCATTACGTTCTCACCCCTTGGCGGAAAAATATACAGCTGTGTGGAGGTTTAGGGAAATAGCCTACCTGTAATGGCGCATCACGCACATGGGGTTACCTGACGGAGAGACGCAAAGCAGTTTAAAGCCTACACGGGTCCTGTTTGGTAAACGCGCACCAGCAGTACTTAACAGAACACCCGACCCATTATCTGACAGCAGCACTAATTTAATTCTGTACCAGACGAGAACCGTTTGACATAAAGACCGCGAGTCGTCACCCGAACCGCACTCACATTAAATCTATTACATCAGGTTGGCAAGATTATTTATTTTATCATGTAACACAAGCAATCAAACCAACAAACAAAAATATGAATGAAACTAATAAAAACTCAACTGAATTTTATAGCAAATTTGAAAACGATATTAAAATAAAACTCATTTAAAATTTCAAAACTATAATAACCTTGTATAGGACATGATGTCCCAAGATGCAATCCTAAAAAGGACAAAATGCCCAAGCAGACCTGGTTCTTCTTCATAGGAGCTGCCCATTACAGCACGATACACTGACACAGTCAAAATGCACCATCTGACAAGTGCTAATTAAACATCACTGTTTCAGTCTACGATTTCGGCCCTGCAAACTATTTCATCTGAAACCAAAAAAATACATTTGGGCAACTCTGCATTCAGGCTGAGTAATATACAATGCGTCACTAGCAATACAGAAAAGAAACATTTTGAGAGTACATGAAAACACACCCACATACACTCGCAACCCGCAGTGGCAGTGGGCAAAATATGATGTCCGGATTTCAGCCCACTCCTCCACTCATGGAGGTGGGCAGCAAAAAACAGATGGTCCCAAAGTGGAGCTCCATCAAACACACACACACTTCTACATGGAACTGAGTGAAAGATCAGACAGATGGAGAGGAACACAGCCCCCTCTTCCCCTTCATGAGCCTGACACTGTACAGAAAAAGACACAAAAGGCCAAGAGAGAATTGCTCCAAGATCACTCTTCTACTTTATTAACATGATTCTAATGATAATGAGCTATTCAACAGCCGCTAATGGCAATGAGGTCTTTAAATATCCTCACTGCACACATAAAAAGACATCGCAACACAACTCGCTCCAGCATTTCAGCCTCTTTGAGCCACTGTTTAGATTCCTTAGCAAATTCAGCATTATTAGTATGATTTAAATGATTAGCAACATTATTTGCAAGTCACAATACTCTTGCTAATAATTTTAAAATCCCATTTTAAGCACAATTTTAAAGCAACCCCTTAAAGCAGTTCCCTCTGAATCACATACAATTCTGAACTGTAAGGAATCCACATGGCCAGTCAGTGGGATGTGTCTTAAGCAGTATCCCCATCAATCAGCAGATCAGAGGAGCATATGGGCCCAGTTGTTGGCCCGAGCAGAGTAACAGACTAAAGCCACACTGGGAGACTATTAAACATGCCTGAAACGTTTTAGCTGATATCTTGGATCTGTAAAATGAAGTAGTCTGGAATGGAGCCAAAAGTGTTTTGGTAAACTGACTGGTAGTAACACAAGATAACTATTTTTGTCAACCAAGGTTCAAGAGCGGATAAACTGTCAGGAAAGAGAGTGCAAAAATAGGACCTTTAGGAACAGCTTGTCACTAAAGCACCAGTTCTCAACTGGGAGCCTTAGCTCACTTCCAAGATGGCTTAAAATGATTTAAAATAAGACATACCAGCTAAAACTCAATATGCACGCTTACATTACATTTTTAATTTAATTAGTTACTCCAAAACATTAAATCATTCTCACTGTCCTAAAATACCTGGGAAAATGAGGGCTATGTAGACCTAGAAAGGTCTTGGAAATCATAAAATCCTAAAAAGTGGAAATGTACTTAACGTATATACTTTTTCTAGTTTTCTCAGGCTCTGAAATATGTTATTGGGTAGAAATATTTGTGAGCAAAAAAGGAATTGAAAAAAAAAAAACACTGTAATCACGGTAATCAAAAATGTAAACACTAAATAATATTCAGTTATTGAAACTTCTTGTAATATACTGCCATTCCTAATTTCTATAACGTTTTTAGAAGCAGAAGCACCATAAATATCTTAGGGGCCTTTCAGCAAGTTACACCTCCTATTCCCTTTAACATTATGCATAAATTTGTTTGTACCAATTTTGTAAAATGCCAAAATATGACATGGACAGCATGAAAAATACTGCAACGTGCAAATTTAAACAGTTATAACCATGTTATTGCTGGTTACCAGTATACTCAGGACATTTCCAAGCTCTCACCCTCAGTGCTCGCCCTCACGTCATTCCAAACCTGTGAAACCTATTAATTACAGATGAAGATATTTTGAAGAATGTGGGTAACTAAACAGTAAGAAGTCAATGGGAAACAGTAACTGTTTGGTTACCCACTTTCTTAAAATCTCTCAAATGTTCTTCCTTTATGTTCCAGATAAGAAAGTCAGTCATACAGGTTTAGAATGACATGAGGGTGAGTACATGATTCAGTTCATTTTTGAGTGAACTATCCTTTCAGCAACAATAGCATTTGTATAATGTTACTGATGTTGATCTTTCATCAGGCATTTTTCTTTATTTAAAATGCATTAGAACCAAAAATATTTAAAGAGAAGAAAGTCTTATCCTTAATTCATGGGATCTAAACTTCAAAGATCTTTTGTTAAATGATCCTTTGAACAGTAGTTGCCGTTGTTCTGTATAGAATTCAGAGTTTAACTGCACTATATTAGTAAGATCACGGTAGACACACGTAAAACTATATATGGTAGTTAGCCTATATGGTTTCTATACAATAATAACTAAATTACTAAAAGGGCAGTGCTTGGTTTAGAAGCTTGTAATTACCAGTTTGTATGGCATAATGTTTTTGAATTTATCTCCTCAAAGAAGTTTACATGGCCATGGCTGTTTTCAGCTATAGCTTCACCACAGAGCCTTTAAAGGAGTCATATGATGCAATTTAATGGCCAATCAGAGCCCACCTCGCTTTTCAGACCGATGAGCTTTGTAAAAATCAACACGTTTCAGAAAGGCGGGGCTTAGAGGAGAAATAATAATGTACAGTATGTGGAAAATAATGTGTTTTTTGAACCTTAAACCTCATAAACACATTTCATTACATCAAATACTCAAAATAATTTTCTTTTTAGCAACATCATATGACCCCTTTAATGTACTCATAACATACTAGTGTATTACACAGAACTCTGTATCGAATTTCTGTATCGTCTCACCGGTAAAGGTGGGGGTCTTGCAATTTTATATAAATTTGATTTGCCTGTTTCTGTAATCACCACACCTGTTATGTCTTCATTTGAGTGCCTTGTGATGAAAATTAATGGCAATACTCCTGTACTTCTCATACTTATTTATCGTCTTCCCAAGGTTAATTCTGTATTTTTTTTTCTGAACTTGCTGAATTGTTGACGTTGTTGAGTTCGAATTGTTCAGATATGCTGCTCATAGGGGACATAAATATACATGTTGATAATCCTGATTGTTCCCAAACAGTTAACTTTATGGATGTATTGGACTGTTTTAATTTCTTCCAGCATGTTTATTTCCCTACTCATAAATTTGGCCACACACTGGATTTAGTTTGTACTACGGGTTTTGACATTGATCAGCTTAGAAATGATGAACAATGTTTTAGTGATCATAAATTATTGACCTATGAATTTTCAACCTCTGCTTCTCTAAAGTCTACCAAGGAGCATGTCATAACTTTTAGGAATATCAAGAACATTGATTCCCAGTTGCTCTATAGCCTTGTTGCTGAGCTACCTGTGACTGATTCTGTGGACTGTTACAACTGTGCACTATCTTCTATTCTTGATATTGTGGCACCTTTGAAAGAACGAGCTGTTTCTTTCACTAGGTCATCCCCATGGTACACTAAGGAATTGTGGGCTCTCAAAGTTGAGGGAAGGAAGACTGAGCGATTATACAAAAAATCTGGTCTTACTGTCCATATCCATAAGTTGATGTTTGATGAGCAGCAGTTGAAGTATCATCTTACCCTTAATTCTACCAGAGAGGCGTACTACTCACATGTGATTAATGAAGGTGTTGATAATCCAAGAAAGTTGTTTAAAACAATTAACAGGTTTTTGAAGCCTCATAATCAAATCATTAGACCCTCTTATGAGTTGTGTAACAAATTCCATAATTATTTTACAGAGAAAGTTCAAGATATCTATAATTCCATGCTTGCTGGTTCTTCACTGCTGACCAATGAGTTTCATCCTACAAATTTATCATCAAATTTTTCAAATTTTGCGATTGTTAGTTCAGAAGATATTTTTAAATTAGTCATGTCTATGAATTTATCAACATGCCCTCTGAGGTTTTAAAACAGTGTGTAACATTCTTGTGCCCCTCTATTACTGCAATCATTATTAACTCTTTATCTACTGGAAAGGTTTCTTCAGCCCTCAAGCTAGCTGCCATTACACCAGTTCTTAAAAAGACTGGTTCTAATGTTGAGGATTTGTCAAATTACTGGCCTATTGCCCATCTTCCATTTTTAAATAAGGTTCTTGAACGAGCTGTTGCTGGCCAGTTACAGCAATAATTGTCCATAAACAATATCTTAGAACCTTTTCAATCTGGATTCAGATCAGGTCATAGCACTGAGACTGCTCTAAACTGGGTTACAAACGATCTTCTCATTTCTGCTGACATGGGGGCTTGTAGTATTTTACTCCTGTTAGATATTACTGCTGCTTTTGACACAATATATCATGCTGTCCTTGAAAGATTGCATACATGGTTAGGCAGCTCTGGTATTGCACTTGAATGGTTTAAATCTTGGGCCCTATTTTAATGATCTAAGCACATGGTCTAAAGCGCATGGCGCAATTGAGTTTAGGGCGTGTCCGAATCCACTTTTGCTAATTTAACGACGGGAAAAATGGTAGGCACGTCCGGCGCATTGTCTAAAAGTGTTGTCCCTATTCGCTTAATGAGTAATGGGTGGGAGCAATGACAACTGCATCAGTCTGAAACTAGCAAAAAACACTTGCGTCCCTTATTTTACAAATCACTTTCAATTTGTTCGTTTGGGGAAATGTCAATCTGAACCAACATTAGTACAGCAGTGTGTCCCGCAGGGGTCTGTGCTTGGGCCTATTTTGTTTAGTATTTATACGTTGCCTTAAGGTCAGATCATTCATAAGTTTGGGTTAGGGTTTCATTTTTTTGCCGATGATACTCAGACCTATCTATTAGACACGCATCCTAATCTTAATCTTGCCGTTACAAGAGATAAAAGCCTAGAAGCACATTAATTTTCTCAAGCTTAATGAGTCAAAAACAGAACTTTTATGTGTCGGCATTCCAACGGCTTTACATAAATTAAATAGTTCTAATGTGATTAATGCTTGTGACTTTGCTACCCCGTCCACCCAAGTACGCAATCTTGCCATTATTTTTGACCCTCAACTATTGTTTGATGCCCATATTAAAATGGTTTCAAAAACTGAATTTTTCCACCTAAGAAATATTGCAAGACTCCGTTCTTCTCTATCATTGCCTGATGCAGAAAGGCTTATTCATGCCTTTATCACATCGAGGCTTGATTACTACAATGCACTTTACGTTGGTCTCCCTGTGGTCTCCCTGATAAGTCTATTAAGAGATTACAATATATTCAGAATTCAGCTGCCCAGGTACTAACGTATACAACTGCTCATCAACACATTACTCCGGTACCGCATAACTTGCATTGGCTTCCTATTCAAGCGTATTGATTTTAAAATTCTGAATTCACAGGACTGCCCCTGCCTATTTATCCAGTTTAGTTGTCCCTTATACTCCCGCTCGCCCTTTGCACTCTGCTGGGTCGTGTATCCTTCAGCAGCCTGCATATAACTCTATGGGTCATAGAGCTTTCTGTGTCTCAGCTCCACAGTTGTAGAATGCTCTACCAGCAGGAATTAGAGATTATCCAACCTTGAACTGTTTTAAGAAATCTTTAAAGAGTAAAGATTTCATCTTTTTAAAACTGCTTACTGTAATTGAGTATGTTTTATATTGTTTATTTTTTGTATTGCTTATTGTTGTATACTATTATGCTTGTTGTAGCGCTTTGGGTTAAGAAAAGCACATGATAAATAAAATGCATTATTATTATTATTATTATTAATTGGTCAGGGGGCTTGTGCTGTTTATCAGTTCAAATTTGTGTGTGGATGAGACTGATCCAGATCTGCTTTTGCACTATGGCTGGCAGATGAACAGTTTAATTGGTTAGCTCTTTGTAGCAACAGCACCCAATATAGGGGGAAGGGGAGGTATCCCTCGTTTCACCGATTGGCCCACCGGGAACGTCCCGGTGCTCCTGATGGCAAGTAAATGCCTGGTGTTCATGAATACTAAAATAAACAAAAAGAGGCATGAGGCATGTGCAAAAACTGTCACCACATGTTGCCAACTTTCTAGTATTTTCTGAGTATTCTAAGCAGCTGCTAGGATGGTTGCCAGGCTGTTATGATAGTTGTTAGCTCTATAAAGTGACTGTATTGTTATAATGAACATTACAAATTTCTAAACAAGTCTCTTACTTATTTTATTTTAAGTTTCTTACAAGGTGTTCATTAAGACGTGTATTATTATGCTCCTCTAAGCCTTAAAGTACAGGCCTGTGCTTAGAGAAACCCGACAGGGTGCTAAGACTAATAACAACCCTGCTTTATTTGGCTGACAATAATGAAGGGTGTAAGAGCAGCACTGCTCTACATTGTGTCAAGACCGAAAGAAAGAAAGGATTAAGAAATAGAAAGCATATAAATGGGATGAGGGGATGAGCTTTATGCTCAAAACAGAGAAACACTATGGTACTGCTGATTGGGCTCTTATTTGACCAGAGATCAACGAAGAGGAAAAGACAATGCAACATCAGAGTATTAGCCAAGCGGACTTGAAGGGGAAGAAACAGAACATCACATATAGCTCCAGCACCAATTGCTGCTAATGTGCTGTTAGCTTTGCAAGCTATATCCTGTTTCTTTCAAGCTATATCGATTACTCAGAGGCTTTGAATGAGCTGGACCCTTCCAGGCTTAGAGGAGTTTGTCAACCATTAGCTACTAAAGCAGAGGAGGGGCAGTTAAGGAAAAAGGTTTTCCTCACAGCAGCCATTAATAAAGGATGCCATTAAAGGCAGTGTTGACAAATGAGCCTTTCACAGAGAAAATTCAGTTACAATTGTGTGTTCAGCAGCTGATAAGTTTAAAGTCATACATAATGAGGCGCTTCTGCTGCCAAGTCCAGTGGGTTCGAAATTAATAAAAAAAGATCAAGTAAAAAGTACAAAAATCATTCATCATCAGCTTCACAAGTCTTCAATATTGTACAAATACTATAGCAGGAAGAGGCACAGAATAGGCCATATTATTGTTTGTTTTTATATAGCCTACTATACAATTGTTATACTCACATACCATTCAAAATTTTGTGCTCAGCACAGTTTCTCTAAAAGACTTGGATACTTTTATTCATCGAATGACTGAAAGTGACAGTAAAGACATATATAATGTTAAATAACTTTCAATTTCAAATAAATGCTATTCTTATGAACTTTGAATTAAAAGCTTAAAAAGATGCATCCTGGTTTTCAACAGTTTTCAACATTAATAATAATAAATGTTTCTTGAGCACTAAGTCGGCATATTAGAATGATTTCTGAAGGATCATGTGACACTGAAGACTGGAGTAATGGCTTCTGAAAATCCAGCTTTGCATCACAGAAATAAATTACATGTTAAAATATTTAAATAGAAAACAGTTATTTTAAAATGTAAGCATATTTCACAATATTCCTGTTCTTACTGTATTTTTGTTCAAATAAATGGAGACTTGGTGAGCATAATTTAAAAAAAAAAAACATTTAAAAATCTTACAGGCCCCAAATCTTTGAATAGTACTGAATAATCAAATATTGAATAATATTAATAAAACAAGTTAATTTAGATGTTACCACATAAAGCACATTTTTTAGGTTACACAACAAAGCATTTTTACAGTGGAGCTATGAAAAATAAAGGCAGTCTCAGAACTCGGTCATCAAAAGTCTAATTGATGAGGACGAGGCGGAGAACAGGACATCAGCTTTCATTTATCACTGCGAAGAGATGAGCTGTCAAACCACAGTAACATCAGCACCAGGCTCTCCACGCTAAATCTGCTGCGTGGGACTGAGTCAATCAAAGGGCTTATCTGCTCTACAATATTTAATATTTGATTTTTAATTAAAATAAAAAATGTTATAATATTAATTTTATTATTTAAATAGTGTACCTGAATAATACTGGCAGAAAAAAATGGCTAAATTTGTGCTTGAGCAGAGTAACAATTTCATAGCATTCATTATAAGATTAGAAACATTAATAAACAACAGTCTGTTTCTGAGATGCAGCAGTCCTGAAACAGTTGATTTTTCCTAACAACAATTTTTAATTTATTTTATTTAATTTATTATTTTATTTTATTTTAAATTATTTATTGATTTAGATTTAACTAGTCCAAGTTTCTTAAAACCGAGATTATATTTGGTGTTTTGCATTATTTCTTTTCCAAAAATGTATGAGTGAGAGGAATTGGTGAATTTTTAAGAATGTGTAGAAACAAAAAAAATTATCTTTAACATCAGACAAATTTGCAAAATGCCAAAAAAAAGAAAGAAAAAAATAGAAAAGAAATGGACAGCATGCAATATAAAGTTCATGACCCATTCTGAAAACAACAAAAGCAGCCTATACCAGTATAGATTTAAACACGAAAAAAAAAAAAACATTTGTGACCCAGGACCACAAAATCAGTCTTAAGTCGCTGGGGTATATTTGTAGCAATAGCCAAAAATATATTGTATGGGTCAAAATTATCGATTTTTCTTTTATGCCAAAAATCATTAGGATATTAAGTAAAGATCATGTTCCATTAAGATATTTTGTAAATTTCCTACCGTAAATATATCAAAACTTAATTTTTGATTAGTAATATGCATTGCTAAGGACTTCATGTGGACAACTTTAAAGGCGATTTCCTCAATATTTTGATTTTTTGCACCCTCAGATTCCAGATTTTTAAATAGTTGTATCTCTCCCAAATGTTGTCCTATTCTAACAAATCCATACATCAATGGAAAGCTTATTTATTCAGCTTTCAGATGGTGTATAAATCTCAATTTCGGAAAAATTGACACCTAAGATTGGTTTTGTGGTCCAGGGTCACATTTTATTACTGGTTACCAGTATACTTTTAATAGTATACTTACCAGTATATGCTGGTCTACATGCAATAACCAACGTGTGTCAATAACAATTTCTCAGCATTCATGAAGAACATTAATAAATTATACTCTGTTTCTGAGACAAAGGGAAGCACCATCAGCATTGTTATTTCCTAACAGCCTTTTTTTGAGGTTCAACCAGTTCAAGTTTCTTAAAAACAGCATCATATCTGGTGCTTTGGATTATTTATTTTCCAAAAACATATGAGTGACAGGAATTGGTGAATACGTAGGAATGTGTAAAAATGAAAAATGAAAAATGACAACAAACAGGAAACTGATAGAGGTGAACAATGGGGCACGTGGAAATCCTTTTCTGCGCCCATCAGACTCACTTGATAAAGACTCCAGACTGGGCAGACAAAAACAAAAGAGGGCATTGAGATCGCACAGTGACCCCGGCTGGCACCACTGACACGTTTCTGGTCGTGTGCCAGCCCTGTGTCTCCTAGCGATGCCTGCTGGGTCTGGCGGGTCTGTCAGACAAGCCATAGACACGAGACACTTTCTATGTTGCCCGTTACTTACATGAAGAATCCACACAGGTTGTTTGTTATATTAATGCTGCATATGCAGATGGTGGTTTATGTTAATTAGAAGATAGGGAATGATTGTTATCCAGATTCATGCTACTTTATGTCTGACCTCAATTAGTCTTTTAATCCTGATCTTCCCTTAAAACAAGTGAAGCAAATAATGAGTAGGTCCTCATGTGCCTCAGAGCCACCTCAGGATGCCTCACATTTTTATATTGCAAGAAAGCAACTAAGCTACACTTGTTTTGTCTAACAATTCATTTAATTTGAAATATAAAACCTTCAGAGAGATAAAATCATAGCTGATTTAATTATACCTGCTCTGACTGTGAGGTAAAATATGGGTGATTGACAGGTCAAAGAGATTATGTTAGACATCTCAATAAACCCTGGTGGACAGACTAAAAAGTATTGAAACAAACAAAGTGTCCTATTTCCTGCTGTGAGTTGATGATCTAATGTGATTTAAAAGACCTGAAGACATGTGGTCTGAAGTCTGTTATCTCTGCTATCAGATTGTATCATATTTCAGTTTCTTGTTCACATGATTCTGTCATACAAACATAAAATGCTGTAATGATTTTAGTATGCTAATGTACTCCAGGCCTACATGTCAATCACCAACCCCCACTGTCCATCACTCCCGACATATACACAGCACCCATTTCAGACATTAAAACACTCTTATTTGCACTTTTCCTCCATCTATGTATCTCTGTCAGTGCTGGACATGGCTATGGTTAGGGGTGGGTGGTATGCTCAAAATTCTATTTCACGGTAACAATATATTTCACGATATAGTTATTTATATATGTAGTTATACTGAAAATAAACTAATAGATAGATAGATAGATAGATAGACCACACTGTAAGTCTGTCTATGAGTACATTTTTACTTTAACTTGATATTGCTTTATTTGTCCTAGTTTATTTCATTCTAGGTCACTTACAGTCATTGCAATGCAGACTTTATAGTAAAGTCCTTATGCTCCAGGATGATGTATTAATTTTTAGACTCTTATTAGAGTACATCTAAGGACCACTTATTTTTTAGCTTCCGTTCATGTCTGCAGCTTTGCAAATCAGATCCCTTTTCAAGTATACGCTGAGATTACTGGATTGGGTACAAACATATGTTTGGCGCATAGCATAACATTCATATTTCTCATTCCTAAGCAGATTTCAGAAAGATTAAGGTCTTAAGATCTATAAGTGTTTCACCAAATGACTTGAAAAACCAACAGAGCTCTAATCTTGTGTTTTAAAAGTGACTTTTAAAGTGACTTCAATGAGGAAGAGGTGGAGGCAGCAGGGTGCATATGGGTTAGCAATGATAACTTAAGTGTCTGACCCCTCTTCCCAGCCTCTCACATGCTACCTCCCCTCTGCAGTCTCCCTGGAGACTGACTTGCCCTCATGCAGATTTATAAAACCATTATGGAGGGTCTATTACCATGTCATTGGTTGCTATTATCAGCTAATCACAAAGCACGCAGCTGGGAGAAGACGTAATGCATCTAACATCTAGGCTAATACATCAAAATTGGTTTTATTTACTTATTACTGATTTGGCAACCCAAATGTGAACTCCTGCCAAAGAAAGTGCGGCTTCTTTCTCTCCATCTGCTTCTGTGGTGTAAAACCAAGCAAAGCTCTTTGGGAAAAAAAAGAAAGGGAAAAGAGCGATTGGCATTCATGGAGTTGGATGTTAAGAAGCGTATCTGACTGAGAGAGTCTTGTGTTGGCTAGTACAGATCCGCTAGCCCCCCTAAACGCGGCCCACACCTGCCAGCTGCACTTTAAATCCTCCAGCCGTTAGGTTCAATTACAGCAGAGTTGGATGGAGTCGCAGTGGGGTGTCTACGCCACAGCATCCCCACCCCCACCTGCCGGGAATTAGGCTCGGAATGCTCGGAAGCAGATGGCATCCAGTGGCTATCATGTTAACATGCATGTTACCCCTAAATATTCATAATTTAGCCTTTGATGGACTTTCTTTGATTTCAAGGTAATGGATAATTCTCAGGCTCAGATGGTTTTTGACTCTGACTAGAGAGGTATAGCTAGGCAAGGCTGTGGTTTTGTCTTATAATAAGTCATAGAAAGGCTTTTAAAACAATTATATTGATAGTTTTTGTCTATAATGGATAAGACCACCTTCATTTTAGATACATGAAGCCTCTCTGTTTTGCAAATTGAAAACGTTAAGCAAATTGCAAAAGTTAATATAGCTGTATAGTATTATATATATATATTATTATTATATTTAATATTCAAAAGCAAGACTAAAGACATTCATTTTTCTATTTCAAATAAATGCTGTGCTTGGGAACTTTCTATCCATTTAAGGGGGGGGGCGCTGTTAAAAAATTGGATTCTCTTGCTAAACATGGCCAACATTTCGGACGTATGATGGAGTATTTCTGTGGCAAATACACTCATCCTGGGTTCGTATAAGTTTCGGAAAGTTTTTTTTTGAGCATGTCCCTTCATGACGTCATGAATTGCTAAACATGGCCAAAGTTTCAAAAAACGATTTGGACATATGATGGAGAATTTCTTGACCAAATACACTCCTTCGGAAGTTTCGGAAAGTTTTTTTGGAGCATGGCTCTTCATGATGTCATGAAGGGTGGAATTCATTGTATGGGCACTTCTCCAAGAAGAGTGTGCACACATGTCAACAAGAGCGAGAGTGTCGGCAGTGCTGCACAGGACATGCTCAAGAAGAATATCTCCAAAAAAGTGTGGTTTTGGTTATAAGGTAACCTTATTCAGCTTCCCAAAGAACCCAGTGTTACGTGAACAGTGGATGCAGTTTGTTTTTCTGGGGAAGCAACGGAGTTTCGCAAGTGTTTTGTTTGCTCCCGTCATTTTGGTAACGAATGTTTTATAAACAAGGCCCAGTTCGACGCTGGATTTGCACATCGTTTGATACTGACAAATGGAGCAGTCCCAGAGATAAAAAATCTCGGTCATGATTTGGAAGTGCGGGCTATAAGTAAAACTGCATTACATTTTGGTGTTTTGTTGGCAGTTGGCACGCAAGTGCTCGTGACTCTTTAGCTCCACCCACGGCATGCCTCCAGGAGTTCGGCTGTTTTTGGAGAGAATCGTAAAGCTGCATCTTTCTTTTGTAAATATGATAAAACTAAAGACGGAGATAAAATGGAGATGGAGATATAAGGGATGGTTTACTACTCTATAGGTACTCAAGATTAACATGAGCTTGGATGAAACTGTGTGTTCTGTTCCCTTTAAAGAATCCTGAAAATAATGTATTATGGTTTCCACAAAAATATTAAGCAGCACAACTGTTTTCAACATTGATAATAATAAGAAATGTTTGAGCAACAAATCAGCATATTAGAATGATTTCTAAAGGATCATGTGAGACTGAAGACAGGAGTAATGGCTACTGAAAATTTAGCATTGCCATCAAAGGGATTTTAAATTGTAATAATATTTCATAATATGTTTTGGTCAAAATATTCTTACAGACCCCAAACTTTTGAAAGGTAGCGTAAATACATAAAATATATACAGTGCATAAATAAATAAATCCCAGCTAATATGACCCTGCCCAATATGGGTTCTTGGGCTTCAATTCTCTTTAAGCCACACTAGCGATATCTTCAGAAACAGTCTAGTTACACTATATAATCTGGAGCAGGGGATGTCCTTTTCATCTAGTGTGTTCGCAGCTGTGCATTGAGGACATGCCACCTCTAACTCTTCACAGTCCTACTGAGGGCATACCAACTGTAATCACATATGACATGCAGTAATGCCTTGCTTGAACCATCCAAAAAACTCTCAAGTAAACACAGTTCCAAAACAAATGATGCCTCTTGTGCATCTACAGACATATATACTGTATATAGTTATATACACACACACAAACACACTCATCCCATGAAAGCAATAAGATGAGTATTGAGTGTGTGAGTAAGCAGCTTACATGTAAGACAAGTTTCATCTAAGTCAGTCAGATGGATTTGCACTGCATTTTGATCTAGTTGGGTGTTTCTTGGAACCTTATTATTGGTGTCTGCAAATATAAAGTTCCAATCTGAACGCTTTAATGTTTTTTTTTCTTCTCATCCCATTTCTCATTCCTCAGTTGTAAAGAGATTCATCAAAGACGTTAATCTTACTAAGGCTAAGAAAAGACACACAGTGAGAGTACAGCAGCACTGGGCTATGTACAAATGCCTCATTACTATGATTACTGAGGTGAGCACACAAGGTAATCTGTAGAGAAATGCATGAGTGGACCAATTTATGTACAGTAGAGCATATTCTATAAATATAGTACACTTTGGGGTCCCATGACTACATTTAAACCATTCGAGGTACAAATAAGATCTATTAGGCATGTAAAAATACAATACAAATGCTAATAAAAAATGACCTAGAACTGAAAGATGCTACTTTTAAACCAATAGATAAAAACACAACAAAATATATTTCATTTATTTTATCTTGACTTCGTCTTGTGATCTAAAAGTAAAAAATCCCATTTGCTGTTGTTAAGATTCATAAAATGTATCTTCAATACAAGGGATATTCCTGAAATGTCTTAAAGACATGGGTATCACTGCAGTGCTATCCCATCATATATTTTTAATGCTTATCGGTGACAAAACATGCTATTTGTGTGTGTGCCAGGAGCTACTTCCACTGAGCCACTCACAGACATTAGGATTCCCTGTGCTGCATGGTAGATGACTTGCTCTTCCCAATCATAGACAGCACTAAAGCCCACATATATTAGTGGCAAACTGCCATTGGCTGCTCAATCTCAGCTACATAAATCAATGAATAATGTAGAGCACTTTGGGCTAAAAGTCCACTTGACAGGTTGAGACTGTCTAACATATGGTTCAATTTAAATGTTTTCTACAAATTAAGTCTACTCTGGACATTCCAACCTTTTCTAAGATATAATAATAATAATAATAATAATAATAATAATAATAATCATCATCATCATCATCATCATCATCATTAAAGGCTCAATGGGAATTAGTTGCAGAGCTGTGGTGCTAACCAGGGTTATGGCATTGTTAAATTTGTGGAGGTGAGAGTGCAACCAGACTTAAATGCGGGCATTAAGTATGATTATAAGAGTGGAAGGTCTTATTCAGAACAAGTGAAAATATAGATGTGAATGTCTTTAGCATAGCAATAATAACTGAGACCGGATGTGACTACGAGGGAGCATGTAAATATTGAAACGAAAAGGGCCAAAAACAGAGCCCTGCGGGACCTCTATGATGGTTCTGTTTATTAATTCGCAGGGTCTCAAAATGACTATTACTTCCACCAATATCACACACCCAAATAACAGAGGATGAGGTGAGTGACTTATTTCAGCCACTTTCTCAGATAAATCCAGCCTGAGACATTACCATAAAAATTCTACATTCACCTTTGTCAGGCAATTCTTGGAGGGAGTTTTGCATAATTAAGGCAGATCAAGCCGGGACAGACTTCAAATATGCGAATGAGTTCTCTCACTAAATTCCAAAGAGATTCACGGTGGTTGAGAGGCAGCCAGGAGCTTTCAATATACAATTCACCACTGACATCATCAAGACGCATCAGCTATCCAGGCGTGCTTTTTGGATGAGAACAGAAGGGGATAATTCCCCTGCCCCCAAAAGATTTCTGCATGAAAATCCTTCAAAATTTCTTTGTGTTCCACAGAAACAATGAGTATTCTTCATTTGCTGAAAATCCACATTTATATTTTTAGGAAACAAAAGCTATATTGTCTCAAAGATTAAAAGATGAGTAAACAAACACAGAGGAGCACACAGATAGATGAAATGCTACATATACAGATGAAAAGAGAAGGTAATACTCGAATAGTCTTGAATACTGTCTCTGCTGGAAAGACCATGGCTGAATGCTCAGTGTTCCTGCCATTACCAGAATACAAAGGTCAATTGTGCTTTCTGTCAGTAATGTCTGGTCCTGTCTATTTTCTTTCAGATACTACTGTAAATAACCAAAGTATTTTGATTACTTCTAATTAAGTATTTCATTTACCAAGATAAAATATCAATGAATGATGTAAAGCTGCAACAGAATCCAACACATTTATTTACTTGACACTTTGCTTTACTTAGAATGAACTGCAGATTGGTTTAGCCACATAAATGAAATGAGAATTACTTGTTTTAGTGTCCTAATAACCACAGAGGTGACGAAAGACATGCCCCATCTGGATTTCCCGTCTGGGCTGGTTAAAGCACGTTCAGAATTAAAGAGGGTTCAGGTGGTCATTACCAGCTCCTGATGTATAATTCTGCACTATCTATACGACAACAGCTCAGATCATTATTTGAGAGTCCCTTGAGGGTAGCATCACTGAAGCGTTCACATTTATTAAAGGTGATAAAACACTAAAAGTGTGGCCTAATTTTTTCCAGGACAATGCTCTATTGGAGCATCCAAGGAAAAAGGAGAAATACAGTGAGAACAGGAAGTTACAAACTTCACCTCTTCTTCACCTCACAAGTTATAGACTTAACTTGCTTATACTTAGGGCTGATAAATAGGACTGATAAATGTTGACTTATAGAACAGAATAAAAACCAACTAATCTGCTGATATATAATCAATATATCTGCAAATTTCTTATTCTTATTCTTTCTTAAAGGGGTCATATGATGCTATTTTAAAGATCATAATTGCATCTACTTCCGGAAGGCCAAATAAAGTGCTTTTGCTTTTGCACTGAAACACACAGCGTCTCCCTGACATGGCTGCATCAACACTACTGCTGTTCCTGAAACCACGCCTTCTTTCTTTGCGTGCACATTTGGGCGGCATTATGCTAATATTTCCACATAGTGACGTAGACATGTGGGGGTGTGTTAGAATGAGCCGTTTTAGGTAGGCGTGGTTGACTCTTAACTTTTATAAAGAATATCTCTTTGGATTTGAGACTTTAGTCTTTGCAACTTTACAGATCTTCTTTATGCACCAAGAGCTTGTAACACTCCAAAGAGAAAGGAAAACTTGAAATCGCATCATATGACCCCTTTAAATGTATGAAAATCATCTCCAGAGATGACTTTTTTTTTTTTAAATCCCAGATTTATTGCATGAGCAGGTCATGAAAAGATCGATTTTAGACTAAAAATACCTAAATGTCAAAATCTCAAAAAACAATTAATGGCAAAACATATGCGTGCTTGAGGCAAATTTGTTCCTATGAGGAAAGGGACTGTCATGTGAAATTCAGTCTTCAATGGTTTAGTTGGACTGACATTTTGAATCTTGCTATTCACTAGTGTCTATGCAACCATACGTCTAAAATAAAAAAATGCTGTGTGTAGAGTTTGTAGAGTCTTCAGCATAGGAATAAAAAGTTATAGCTCTTCAACGTAACGATGTAGTAATGATATTATGCCAGAGCAAAAATAATAGGCCTATGCTGGTTTCCTATGGTTTCCAGACAATTCCAGAGCTTAAATCACTCACACAACATTCAGATTAACCCTTAAATGCATACCTCGGGTCTTTAGCGACCCGGGACATCATTCTCTACCCTCTCTCTCTCCTTAATTTTTTTAAGTTAGATATCAACTTTCTTAATATTCCTCAATCTATTAATTATAAACAATATAACAAGAAAAAAATAGTAAAATATAAAAGAATGCCAGTTTTCTGATTAATCTTTTGTAAAAAGTGTATAGGGTCGCTAGAGACCCGAGGTATGTAATATCTGATGACTCAATTTGTGCAATGCATCTTTTTTCCTCAAGGTGGCACTGTTTGATACACAATGATGACGTGACGTTTCACTCATAATTACTGCAGGCATAAAACAAACGAATAGCAAAAATTGAAGTGGTTTGAATGGCTTTACTGCAGAGCAATTACTATACGCAATGAAATATAAATGTCACTGTCATTTGATGCTGGATGTGGTGAATAAGCTGCCAGTGATCAAAATATTGAATATGAAGTCATTGAAAATGACAGTTTTGAGAATATGGTTAAAATCGTGAATATGAGCCAGATGCTGGATGTACTGTGGAAGTGCGCTCTGACGATGACAGCGATGGTAAAATCATCTGCTCAAACTGAACCCTTTAAGTTTCAAAGGTAACGAAATATGCTTTATTTTATTCTTCTGTAATTGTTCTTAAAATATCAAGAGAGTTTTTTGCTATTGCAGCAGTTAGAGGTTCATCCATGCTGCTGGATATATAGGTCCGGGTCGCTAAAGACCCGAATATGTAATAATGATTGGCGAAACATTCATGCATTTAAGGGTTAATGACCTTGTTTGAAACCATAGGGGCCATTTCAACCCCCTTTGGGCTTTAGCTAATATCTTTATTTAAATCATTTTATTAAATGACTTTTTAGATCTAACACTTACTTGTTTGCCCTCCAGAGTATAGAGTCTTTTCACAGCGCCAGAATCCAGTTTAATGGCGTCAGTGATGTCCGTGAGCACCTGCTCAAAGCAGTGAGCCGTCTTCTTATTCAAGAGGATCCGGACAGCTTTACGGGGTTTGACACCACTCCTGATGACTGTCACCAGCTTGGGTTTGATGAAGTCTTTGCTCTCTCGATCTCTCAGCTCGTTCTTTGATGTGGTAAGGGATGGCAGCGAGCGGGATGTGCCCGTCTTCACGTTGACTGACCAGTTGGGATTGAGATTCTTAGTGTAGTCCACTTTACGGTATGGTTCATTGGAAGCACACACATAGCTTTCACCTGCCAAGAGGAGAATAAGATGAATGGAATTGTTTTGTTCAAAATGCTTCAAAATGCAGATATAGGTCTTCAGTTATGAATAAAGTACTTTACTGAAAACCTAAATCATTAATTTATTTCCAAATGCATTTTTGACATCATGATTGGAGGTAAAACGTGATTTTAGATATTTATGAAGTAGACATATAAATACTGTAATGAATACGGCCTATTTTTACTTTATTAAATATTGATTAAAATTTCAAACAATATAACATTTATTCTAATGAACCTGATACGAAAGCCCATTTTTTGCAGTGAAACAAAAAAAAACAGGTAATTTTGAGCTGAAGTTTAAAATAAGAAGTAAAAATTATGTCAAAAAGTGACAAAATTGCAGCTTGATACAGTTTGGGAATATAACACCACCATAATAAAAAAAAAAATTGCAATTATGAGAAAGTCGCAACTGGGAGATATGAACTTACAACTGTGAGAAATAAAGATATAAAGTCAAATTGTAAGAAATAAAGTCTTATTGTGAGATATAGAGCCATATTTTCGAAAAAATATAAAGTTACAGTTCTATATACTGTATAGGCATAATTGTAAGATATGAAGTCTTGAGTAGTATTTTTGAGATATAAATTTGCTATTCTGAGATATTGCAATTTTGAAATGTAGAGTTGCTATCATTTATTTATTAATATATATATATTTTTTTTTTTTTCCCACACTGAGGATATATATATATATTTTTTTTTTTTTTTTCACACTAAGGAGGATACATGCTTCTATAAACCTCAGCATCTCATAAAAAAAAGTAAATATAATAATATACTGCCATTATAAATGTACATCTAAGATAACCAGAGACTGCAAAGGGTTGGGTTGAATAAAAACACACGTAGCCCATCTGTGACCCCAGCTCTTCCTCTCTACACTTTTCAGCTGTGGTTTTGGACAAAGTCCAAGGCAAAGTATTTTCCTTTTTGCAGGAATTCCAATCGAACTGTTAGCAAGTATGCACTCCCATTCCCATAGCTATACTTCACAAACCAAAAGGCCATATAAATGAATACCACATGAAATGTTATTTCCCAAGAAACGTTGCATAATTTTTTTTATTATGGAGTTCATTATGAAATGTTAACATAACTAAACATCGGCTTGTCTGATAGACATTGCGTTAAATACTTAAAACCCATGAAAGTGTGTGCAACAGCATAAAGGCCATGCTTGTTGCTTATGTGTGATGATGGCACATCTTGGCACTACAGCAGAGGCAGCTGGTCTAAATATGGAGCTTTATCATCCTAAGGAGCGCAGTGCTATCAGGACAAAAGACATGCTAGTGTATCAAAAGAGGACAAACAACCCTTGAAACCAAACATCCCCTCCTGCTCCCTCCCTACCTCAGAGAAAACATGTCTGAATGTCACATTTACAACAGTTATGGCTTCTGATGAATTAACAGGAAACACATTTGTCAAAAGCATGATCAGCAATACATTAAAGTCATTTCAAAATCAAAATGAATTTGTGTGATATATTTTGTATGCCATTTAAAAGTCGTATGGATTTGGTTAGTTCTATTCCTCTGCTTTGAATTGCCAAGATATTCAGTATAACATCACTCTTCCTCACATGATTTTGCTTAATGTTTGCTGAGCAGTGTAAGCTTTATGGTGGTAAAGTGATTCTCATGTTAAGGTCGAGGGGTCAAGATGACATCAAGAGTTGAAAATGTGACATTCATTTGGAGGCCGAATTCCACTTCACACACCTCATCATGAACTTTAAGGTGAGACAGACACTCTGAACTAGAGCAGTCTTGAGGAATGTAGAACATATGCACAAATATGTTTGAAGTGCTTCTCTTCAAGTCCAGAGCTGCATTTCTGCAGAGCAACTTTAATAAAAAATTATATTCAAATACCTTTGAACAAGTACTGACCCTTGATCTGTAAATCTTTACAGATCCAATTCAGTTATAAACAGTGAAATAAATACCTTAATGCCACTTACATTTGAAGTTTATAACATCACATAGAAACACAAGATGTTTGAGTCCAGATTAAACATTTTTTGAGAATATATTTAAATGTCAAACAGGAAAAAAATTAGCAAACAATGACCATGAAATTATGGTAAGTGACATCACTCTTAGATATGCATGCTATGCACACCAAACTATTTAGCTTCATTACATAAACACTATCTACTCAGAAAATAAATATTATATATCAAGTATATCAAGAATATCATCTGAATCTGAACAGCAAAGTCTACATCCGAAATTTTTAAATTATATATATTTCTCATCTTAGTAACTAAGACAGACAACTGAGAACAGATCACTCACCTATAGTGTGAATGAAATGTTTGTTTATTCACATGAGAGTACGAAAAGATGTGTGATATAATGGTCTGTGAGCTTTGATGCATTTATAATATTTCAGGTTTCGCGTGCAATCCAAATTAAAACAATGAGTCAAAATTAAGAACTATTAAAACTAAAACGGTGAAAACAAAACCCAAAACACCAAGCAACAGAAATGTCATGCATGCAACTATTTTTAAATCATTTTCAGATAAATAACTAACAATTAATACTAGGGCTGCACGATATATCATTTCAGCATCGATATCGCGATGTGCGCATCCGCGATAGTCACATCGCAGGATGTGCGATGTTTAGTATAGGCTACTGATCGTTATATTTATACTGATCGTTTTCTTTGCTCACACACAGACACGGTGTCTACACTGGACGCGACAGCTGTACAGAGATACCCATTTCTAAATACATTTAGTAGCAGAGCTACTGCACGCATCTTCAGTGCTGGAAATCCGTTTATCCTTTGTTGAAACTTCCGCGTCGTCGCCGAAAGCGCGGGTCACGGTCGCTTAGCAACAGCAGACTCCACGAAAGCAAGCTCCCGAGCACTTTGGAAAGGAGAAAGCGGCGCGGCTGGCGTTTTCCACTCGCGACATGTGAACGGCCCCAAAGTCTGTCTACACCGGACGCGACGCGACAAAGCGACCGTTGCATATCATTTGAACTTTGTATCAGTACGTCATAAACGAGGCATCAGTTTACTGTCGGGGATTTGTCGTGTCGCGCCGCGTCCAGTGTAGTCAGTCACACAGCATCACTGATTAAAATGGGTTCATAATCATAGTATTTTGTCGCGCCGCTCGCGCCCGGTGTAGACACGGTGAGAGCCACGCAGATGTATGTGAACACTGAATTCTGTTCACTTCTGTGTCTATTTGTGCCTGAAATACTGTGCTCTTCAAGTATCCTTGTAAACACAGTTGCTTATGGCTTAGGTGAAGGCAAACAATTGAGAAAGAAAATGGATGTGTAACAGTATATTGGTTCACAGCAGTTTAATGTTCCTGTTGCTTTCCCTGTCATGAACGTCAATCAAACAACAAAACACAAAGAAAAATCACTTTTGTAGCTTTAACAGATTTATTAGATTTAATTTATAGTGAAAACTATGCAGTGTTATTTTACATTTGATTATTCAATTTCTGTGCCTGAATACTGTTAGACTTACCTGACAAAATATAAAGCACTGCTTATTTCATTTGTATCTTTGTTCTGTTATTTATCTATGCTTGTAATTTGTTTATTTCCTATGCTGATTTACTCGCCTAAAAATCACCCCAATCACTGATTATTTTTTTCCCAAATAGAGCTATTGAAGTCATCTGTTTTTTTTTTTCATATCGCAATGTGAGTTTTTTCCAATATCGTGCAGCCCTAATTAATACTCATAAATCATTAAGATTATGGCCAAAGTTTAGTTCCACCACTGACCCAGAACTACAATCATTCTGCATAAACATCATTGTTCCGGCCACTGGATCATGAAATCTCAATTTCACTCAGTTTGCCTCAGAAATAGGAGGGAGGGGCTCCCAAGACACTGGGCTTTATTAAGCTGAGAAATTAACAAAAGGCTAATTAATCAAGTAGACTCCAGATGGGGTCACTATTACTGATGATAAACTGACTCAAAATCAGATGTCAGCTATTTGACATAATATGTGTTGGAAAACAGAAATATAGTAATACTGATGTCATTCACATGGGACTCAGATGTGGACTGGAACCACTGGGGTTATGAACCCTCCATCGCCCTCTCATAACCAGTACTGCCTTGATGTCCAGATGGGACCCTTATGTGCCCATCATTCAACAAAGTGTGGTGGGCCAGCACAATAAGCAGTATCAGTAGTAGCTACTGTCAACACTCCAACGTAGATGCCTTTTGCTGGCGATCTTTAGCAAATAGCATTCAAAGCTTGGATCATGTGCGTGTAAGACTTTACACAGATTTGTAACACAAAAGAGAACTAAGCCAACCCTCAGTCAGCGTGAAGAGATGCTGAACTCGGCACTTCAAATGCAAAGCACTTGTACAATTGCATCGAGCAAACACAGAGCCACATTCTGCATCACAATCTCACATGCTGGACCAAAGCAGCTGCACTTGTGCTTGCACACCAATTTAGTAAAATATATATTTGTGTTTAGAATAACATGAATTCTTTAATTATGCAATGAATTCTGCATTCAGTTTATTGTTGAAATAGCACAGAGCAATAACAACAAGGTCTGTAATTGGGTTGGTTTTTATGACAGTCAAGTCTAAATGCTATAACATGGCAATATACATATAAAAAAAATATATCCTAAGAAAACATTATTTACATTTTGTTAAAGTAATATATTCATACTTATTTCTTGTGATTGAGTACTGGCTTTGAATGACCAATGGGAGTCAAAGCAATAGTTCACTCCCCAAAAATGGCAATTGTGTGATTGTTTACTCACTCTTATGTTGTTCCAAATGGCCTTCCCTTCTATGGAATACAGAATGTATTTTGAGGATATTTATGACTCAGTGTTTTTGTCCATATACTGAAATTCAGCTCGGTCCAGTGGGCCTTAAGCCCTCTGACTTTCATTATATTGACAAAAACAGCTAAAACATATTCTTTTCCTTTCTGTTGATGGATTGACTTGAGACTATGTCTTAATATACTATTCCATCAGCTGATAGTGAATTAAGTAAACATACAGTAATCTTGGTTAAAACTTTGTTAATTACTGCTATCATGTTTATCATGCATGGCTTGCAATGTTTAAAGTTAACAAACAGCTACAGTGAGAAGACACTCTTCATATTATTATTATTATATTACCTTTACTGGTACATATTATTAATTAATTGATTTATTGAGATATGAATAAATGAATGAATGTATTTGCAATATATAGCACAACCATGCCAATAAAATACTGGAAATTGCAGGGTGAATTGAAAATCCAGTGTTTATGTGTGTGAGAGACTTAATTGGAAAAGTTACCTACACTGACTTGCCATGTTGCAACATTGCAAACAATGCACCCTTACAATCACTTCACTAAAGTATGATAATAGCAGTGGTGCTTTACTGGATGTTACATGGGGAAAAGAATTTGAAGTGCCTGTTGTGTCTATTTAGACTTTGGCACCTGTACAATCTTCAACCTCACCTTCTAGTAACTCATCCAGGCTGGTGATCTTCTTCCCCCCTTCCATAGCATAGATGTTCCGGACTCCTTGCGGTAAATTCACATTGTCCGAGAGGGAGCGGGTGAGCTCCATCAGCAGCGCATCGAAGGATCTGAAGCGGTCACTGGACACCGCGTACACCAAGCCCCTGAAGTACTTATCACCGTTCCGATAGAAGCGAACTTTTTTCGCTTTCCTCTCGGAGGTGAGCGACTGCAGTGTGCGAGTGCGGTAGAAACTACAGTGCGCACTGTGAGCGGGACTAGGCATGAGCCCGTTACCCCGCGAGCCGGAATGAGAAGCGCCACTGCCCCGCGGGGACCGGTGACTCTTCTCGCGCTCCTCGAAATGCTCCCACTCGATGCTTCTGCTGGACATGTTGATTTCCTTGAAGTCAAAGCGCGGATCCTTGAATAAATTAGCTTGATTTGTGCTGTTGTTTCTGCGGGTTGTTGTTCGTGTTATTTTTCCTTCTAAGGACTTTCAACCTATGATACGCATTTTCTGTAGTGAATCAGTTCAAATAAAGACCAAAAACCGTTCTCTTCAACTTTTTATACAGCTAAATAAAGAAGTTGTTAAAATATATATTACGAGAAATAAAAGGTTGTGAAAGTCCTAGTGGTCCACAAATCCAAGAACTGTACAATTCAAGGACAGACGCTATAGTTGAGGTGAGCCCCGGTCATGATGAGATGAGACTGGCAGAGCTGTATGTGCGCATGCTGGACACGCGTGACCTTCCGCGGTTCTCTTCATCCCTCCACTGGCACTCAATCAGGCCAACACTCACCACACACCTACATGAAAGCGACGGAGGAGAGGACAAGTGCTGCTCCTCCTCAGGGTCCTAAAACGTCAATTTCTCTCCAAACGCAGTGGTTCTGCGTGGCCCACTAGGGGGCCTCAACCTTCAAAGGGGTCAAAATAACTTAAAGGGATAGTTCACGACAAAAATAGAAAAATACAGGTTAGTTAACTCACGTTCAGGCCATTCAAGATGTAAGTGACTTTTTTCTTCAGTAGAAGAGTAAAGATTTTTAGCTGAAACCATGGTCCTTCCTGATTTATAAACTGCAAGTCACTATAGCTATGTTTCCATCACCCTGTTTTTATGCGCATTTTGAAGTGTCGCATCCGAAACGAGTGACGGAAACGGCAAATTTCAAATAAAAGTTTGCAAAAAAGTTTGCAAAAAAGTTTTTACGCTCGCTTGATGTGGTTTTGATTTGTGTGAAAAAGGGTATGTGAATAATGAGAGATGGAAGCGCATTTGCCGAGTAAATACCTCCATGCGCATCAAAAAGTCATGTGACTTTGCACTATGGGACGGCAAAACCTGACAAATGCTGGGTACATACTAAAAGATTTTTAAAATCTTGCAAGATCTTTAAAAATATGAGAGACCACAAACATGAGGGAAAAAATCCTAGATTTAACCGTTTTGCTCCTATAGTGTGTGGTGTGCTGCGATGTTCCCCCCACACATCAGGATTTCTGATCTTAAATATTCAACATGTTGCCTCCGACGTTCTTCCGAGCAGATTCAGTCACTCTTAACACACCTCACACCACAGGAAAATCTGATAAGATCATCTTTAACCACCAAGATAATCGGGACATTTACCTAGGAATGTCGGAAGGGGAGAAATCGGCCCAAAATCAGCCCGATTATATTGTGGTGTGTACCCAGCATAACCAGCGCACCGATCTTGTTCCACAGCACCTGAAATGTTCTTATGGTAATTTTGAAATGCCCGAGCAAAGTCTGTCATCAAAGTATTTCTGTATAATTGCCTCCCAGAACTGTTACACGACTGCGCTGTTTGGGAGCGCAGTCGTGTAACAGTTCTGGGAGGCAATTATACAGAAATACTTTGATGACAGACTTGTGATAGGTTCATCTGCTCGATCTGAGGCGCAAGTAATTTATTATATATTAAAATGATTATATTCAGTGGCTTCTCCTACTTTTCTTAGTGGTGGATAGTGCCAGTTTACCAGGAAGTGACAATTTTGTTCTCTTTGACTCGTTGGATGGAAACGGTGCTTATTCGCAAATGTTTTCGCAAACTTTGGATGGAAACCCAGCTAATGGCTATACCATTATTTTGAGAGTCAAGAAAAGCATATCAGGTAACTAAATGAATACCTCCCGCTCGATGATATATTGAGGTCTTATGAAGAGAAGCGATCAGTCTGTGAAAGAAACTGAGCATTAACATTATTACCTGAAATCAGCCTCACCCAAAGCACCCAATAATGACATGAAATGTGGATGTTTTACGTCTAAAGCATATAAAGTGAATAAACTAGTCTTAATCAACTTGTTTTTACATTAATCACGAGAAACCATAAAAAACGGCAGTTTCTCTTGCTCTTTAGTATTCCTGCAGTCACAACACTGAAACTGCTGACTGTAATATCAAGACACAGATTAAGAAAAATATCTAATATTTCAGTGGTGTGTAGGCCTTTCTGCCTCCTGAGACACTGTGAGGCCAAACTCTGACACGGCAGTTATTTTATGAATTAAAGGAACAATAAAAACTGCTGTAACTGCATGAAAGGAAGTAAACGGGAAGAAAAGCCCCGGAGAGAGGAAATCCTGAAGACAATAACTGTTGCAGCTGAGAAAGAACCCCTTTCTCAAAAATAAAAGAGAGGGAGGTAGAGGAGATCCCCCTCTCTGCAGAGAAACTCCTGCCTTAGGCCTGGTCTTACATAATAAGACTTACTGGAAACATTATAAGAGTGGATCAACTTAAGAATGATGATCTTAAATATACATTAATGCTGTTTAAGTTTAATAATATTAATTGATAAAAGAGTAAAATGAACATTTGAAGTGATTAATGAAATGTTTATTTTCATCCCTAGACCTACAGATATCCAATAGTTCTTTCGACAATACTCAAGGTAAATACAGCATCTTTATTTACATTTATTTAAATCATTTTAAGAATAAACAGCAACTCACCACTCATCCTAGAAAGTTGGTTTCCCTTTCTCATAAATCCAAAACATCCAGTTTTTCTGTAAAATTCTACATAAAAATGAAAGATTATTACTAAATACTTTTACACAACTTTTGTATGGATACGCAGGTGCTTTATGTGTTCCTCTGGAAATAAAAAAAGGTACCAGGCTGATTTATTGGGAGCTATTTTAAGGTTGGAGTAATTGGATTTGTCAAAGTTTGCAAGGATGGTAAAATAAAATCTTAAAGATGTTGTTTGAAATATTCATGCCATTTGTTTTTTTTTACACAGTTTTTCCATGAACACTAGTGTGGTAATGCTATTCCAAATAAACCTGCCCCTAAACATCTGGTTTTACAGTAGATAGAGAGGAGATGACTGCACAGCTGTAGATCTGCATTAAATATCTGTCATCAGAGCCTGCCATCTGGTGGATGAACAATGTATGCGCAGGAGGATAATGGTTCTGAAATCGGGAATCCGGTCTGGTCCGGTCCGGACAACCTTTTATGTACTGTACCAAATTCAGAAATTAATTTTCAATCCATTGCACCTATACAGTATTAAGTTACATAAACTTAAGGTCTGAGGAAAATTACAGTCTAATAGCCTAAAGTTTAAGGACCAATTAACGTCCTCCTCTTAATCCAGGAATGAACCATTCCAAAACTACTGATCATAGACCACCAAACAGGACAAGCTTCAATCACCAGCAGATGTGCAGTCAAGTGGGTGGGGCGTCTAGGGGGGAAAAGCATTTCCCATGACCCAGATCGCTCACATTCCATTAGGAGTGGGATGTTGTGTGTTGAGTGTGATGCACAGAGCACAGAGTCTGATGTTTTATTAAAGTAGCAGATATAGCTAGCACTGCTTTGTACGTGGGTAATTCTTTAAGACCACTTTTGGCCGTGCATGTGGACTTATATTTTCCCTCGCTTTTTTTTTTTTTTTTGGATAGGCTACAGCATTTAATGTGCAACATGATTATAATTAATAACTTTTTCAGAACATCATGAACGTTTCTAACAAAGCGCCATTTTCTCTGCATCTCAGGTTTTGGTTATGAAAGCTGCAAACAAACAAACAAACAAATACCAATTCTTTCACTTAGCTGACGCTAAGTTTATAACTATATATGTAAATTATATATGTTCTTTATATGAAATTATAATATATACATTACTAGTAGTACTATACATATAGTAAATACACAAAATATTAAACTTTTTTTTTTTTTTTTTATTACACCACGCGTCATATTTCATTTCATGATTTTTACTGACTCTGCTGTCAATAAAGTATAATAATTTTATTACAGGCAAACTTTGTGATGATGAACGAAATGATGAATGAAATTACGTTTAGTAATCAATTTATCTAAACAATTTGTAAAAACATTTTCAACTAAATATTGACATGGTTTAATTTTTTTTCTTTAAATCATCAAATGTATTTTTTTGTTTTGTTGTTGTTGTCATTCATTTTTGATTATGGATGTTCATAGATGGCATGAAAAAGGTAGAAGACTACGCTCATAGATAGCTACAGTAGGCCTATACTAGTGTTTACACCTGCAATTCCACTTTTTGCCACATTGTGATGCACTAATACACAACTTGACATAAAGTGTTTAACTACGGGTTCTGGGTAACTACATTTATTTGACATAAATGCATCTTGAAAAGAAGTATTAGTCACTGGTTAATAAAAACGTCAGTCTGTCAGTGGCAAATCTTCCGAATGAGGCTTGCTTCCTGTTGAGATGATCCAAGCCATGAAAACACACACACACACACACACACACACACACACACACACACACACGTTTGTTTCCGTGAATTGTGGGGATTTCCATAGACTTCTATTACTTTTTACTGACCAAACGATATTTTCTATCCCCTAACCCAACCCTAACTCTAAACCTACCCCTTAGAGAAAACCTGTTTGCATTGTTACACTTTCAGATAAACATCATATACTATTTTGAATCATTTTTTTCCCTCGTGGGGACCCCAGGGCGGTCCCCACAATGTCAAAAATGTCAGGTTTTATTATCCTTGTGGGGACATTTGGTCCCCACAATGTAGCATAAACAAGTACACACACACGCCTGCACACACTTTTTTACTGTTTACTCTTTCGCTATCTAAATGGGGACATTACATTACATTATAGACTTGTATTGTTTTTATATACATACAGTTATAGATTTTTATAAACTAATCCTTCCCCTAACCACCCCTAAACCTAACCCTACCCCTTACAGAAAACATTCTGCATTTGTAGGAGCACACACACACACACACACTGGCTTCAATGTTCTATGAGGATATTCCATAGTTTTTATACTATACAAACTCTATTTTCTATCGCTTTACCCCAACCCTACCCCTAAATCTAGCCAACATAAGAACACACACACACACACACACACACACACACACACACACACACGTTTGTTTCCGTGAATTGTGGGGATTTCCATAGACTTCTATTACTTTTTACTGACCAAACGATATTTTCTATCCCCTAACCCAACCCTAACTCTAAACCTACCCCTTAGAGAAAACCTGTTTGCATTGTTACACTTTCAGATAAACATCATATACTATTTTGAATCATTTTTTTCCCTCGTGGGGACCCCAGGGCGGTCCCCACAATGTCAAAAATGTCAGGTTTTTTATAAGCTTGTTTCCTCATGGGGACCTCAAAAATGTCCCCACAAGGTCAAAATTTACTAGTATTATTATCCTTGTGGGGACATTTGGTCCCCACAATGTAGCATAAACAAGTACACACACACGCCTGCACACACTTTTTTACTGTTTACTCTTTCGCTATCTAAATGGGGACATTACATTACATTATAGACTTGTATTGTTTTTATATACATACAGTTATAGATTTTTATAAACTAATCCTTCCCCTAACCACCCCTAAACCTAACCCTACCCCTTACAGAAAACATTCTGCATTTGTAGGAGCACACACACACACACACACTGGCTTCAATGTTCTATGAGGATATTCCATAGTTTTTATACTATACAAACTCTATTTTCTATCGCTTTACCCCAACCCTACCCCTAAATCTAGCCCTCACACAGAACTTTCTTCATTTTTAGATTTTCAAAAAAGATTGTTCTGTATGATTTTCTGTACGCTTGTTATTTGCTTTTATTCATGAACTAAGTTTCTGAACAGTAGAATTGACATCTAGCCTGTTGTTTTCATGCTGAGATCCTGAAATTTTTATCTACTAACCCTATTTATATATATTAGGCCTACATATATTTATTAGAAATTCTTAAATGTCCCTATATATTTTTTTCTGTCAGATTTAGCTCACTAACACACACACACACACGCACACATAATATATAAACACACACACGTATCATTGGGCCATTCATTACACTGAGGTGGCCTTGGAGTTGTGTAAATGATGCACCAGGACAGCAGAGTGCACTTTATTACAAATGAAAATTTTGGCTGATGGCATACTTTAGCAGTAAGCGGGTAAAATATCTGCCTGTTAAATATGCCATAAATCTGTCCGCCAGCGCATTTGTTAGCGAGCAGCGTCTGTCTCATCTGTGGCCAAAAGTGATCCAAGGTTACACACATCAGGACGAGCTCACTGGGCAGCCCATCTGATCATATAACTCACACCAAAAACTCTCCCTTGAGAAATAACATCATGTCTGCTGTGGCCATGAGGCTGGGACACATATGGTAGTTGTTCAAGCAGATGAGAACATGCTTGCATTCATAATATGTTTACTAGGCATGAAAAGGAAGGGTAGCCTATGTGAGACCGTCAAGTCATCCATGCAGGGTTATTAATATGGGAGTTATGTATAGAAGGTTTGTTGACATTTTAAAGATCCATGCAGAAGATTTCATCATATTAATTTGTATATGAGTCTCACAGGAAGTAAACATGTACAAAAATTACAGTTGGTTTACAGTAAGGATACAGTACATTACATGAACTAACAATTAAAAATAATACATTTAAAGCATTTATTATTATCTTAGGGTTAATTTAAACATTTAGGCTACTAATGCATTAGCAAAATCAAAAGTTGTAGGCCTATCTGTTAAATAGTATTTAACAGAACTGAGCTAACATGAACTAACACTAAACAGATGTATTGTATTAACTATCAAAGATTAATAACAAAGAATAATAAATACTGTAACAAATCGTGGCCTAATGGTTAGAGAGTCGGACTCGTAACCCAAAGGTTGCGGGTTCGAGTCTCGTACCAGCAGGGATTGTAGGTGGGGGGAGTGAATGTACATCCCACCTTCAATACCACGACTGAAGTGCCCTTGTACCCCCAGCTGCTCCCCGGGCGCCGCAGCAAAAAAAAAAAGGCTGCCCACTGCTCCGGGTGTGTGTTCACGGTGTGTGTGTGTTCACTGCTGTGTGTGTGCACTTTGGATGGGATAAATGCAGAGCACTAATTCTGAGTATGGGTCACCATACTTGGTCACATGTCACTTTCACTTCACTTTCAAATGTATTGCAAATTACTGAGTTAGTTGACATGTAGTTGCAGTGATACATAGATAGGAGAATGTCTAAAGTTGACTATCAAAATAAAGTGTAGCCTAACCAAGAGGTTTTATCATCATTTACTCAACTTTCTTTGTATGAGATTTTATTTTTTGTGGAACATAAAATAAGATTTGTTTCAGTTGTTTCTGTTTATACAATGAAAGGAAAAATACTCATACAGACTCCATATAGACTCCACTTTCATATGGACAAAAACTTTTGTGTGTGTGATGACAGAATTTTCATTTTCGCTGAACTATCCCTTTAATACATCCTTGTGAAAACTATGATGTAAAATCACGATTAATCAACGACAATTCACAGCCCATCCAACACATTGCCCTGCTCTTCTTAACAATTTCCCACTTAGCATGGTCATATTTGCATTGCTTCAGCGTGAGTCAAGTTCATTGACGGCTAGTTTCACAGTGAATATCAAGTGCTCTTTGTGGGATAGCACTATCTGGTCAGTTCGCTGCTGTCTAACGTTTTGAAAGCATCACGGTCCATGTGTCGCCCACTGCTTGACCAAATAGCAATGCCTTGTTGTTAGTGTTGCAACATAACAATTTTAGAGCAGAAAGTCACACTTGAGGCGCAAAGACCATGATGACTGACAAATGGCCATTAACATATCTGTCGTGTCATAGCATTTAGAATAACAGATTCAATCTGTTTTCACTTTAAAATGTTATAAAATTTCATATAAACGCAGTCTAAGTTGAAACAGCAAAGGTTTTATTCGTTTATAGTTTGTCCACAAAATCTTCTATGTGACCGGTCAATAGATGGAACTGTTGCTCAGGCTTTTGTTCTTAGTCTTCTGGGATCCTTCCAACTCTTGGCCTGGTTAAAACTATAATAATTCTCAATTTATCAAAACTGTCTGTGCTAGACACCCCTGACACTGCATCAATGAAACTTAAACAGGACTGTCGCTCTCTCAGACTATTTTAGGCAAACCCTTGCATTAATTAAAACGTCATTGCTCTCTCGGTCATACCAGTGTATTTGAATGTACAACTATATAGAATGCCAGATTTTTAAATAGCCTACACTTCATAAAGAACATTCATATAGGCTACATTTTGAAAAGTGACCTCGACTTGAGAGATATAAACAACTTCAATGTCACTGGCTAAAAACAGTATCATATAGCGTGCCCATATTCATGACCAGATTTTCAGCTGATTCAGTGATAGAAGCATTTCAAACGGGCTGGAGCTGAACAGAATTGCTCAGATGTTCCTCCGTCTCATTGAAACAATGGTTCCTCTGGTTGCTAGGAAACCTGCACCTCAGTCTCCTTAGCTGGTCTCCAACCTTGCTCGAGGTGCCTCTAACGATCAATCACCTCGCTGCACGAAAACAGGCTTTAAATTAGGGACAAATATGTACGGCCACTTAATCACTTCAAGCATAATGTTATTCTGCGGACAGAATGTGGAATGTCCAAAACCACTTCATGTGTCTGATATTAGAATACGCTTCTGGCGAAGCATTAATTAATGCTTCTCAAATCTCTGGTTGTGTCTTTCACTCACTTCCTTTCGTCTTCTCTTTCCTGCCATCCATCCTTTGCTCATTTCCATTTCTTCTGGCTCAGTTTGGGACAGAAACAAGCCCTCTTCTGTGCTGCATGCACCATAATTTATAATTGTTATTTATTCATTAACTGATGTGGTTTGTGTTCAATTATAACAAAAAACAGCAAGCCAAACTTCTAAAATATCATATATAAGGTTAGAGACACAACATGGCTTCTAGAATCAACAATATAACTCAAATCACACAACTTTTACATGTTTTTGATTAAAACGAATGGGTTGAAATCAAGGACATCACGCTGAAAAATCCTAACAGAGACATAAACACAACTTTTAGTTTAACTTTTATATAAAAAAATAAAATAAACAAACATTTTTTATGTTTCACCTAAACTACTATTATATTATAATTCCAGATTTTCAAATAGTTGTATCTCAGCCAAATATCGTCCTAGCCTAAAAAACACCTAACAATATATCAATGAAAAGCTTATTTATTCAGCTTTCAGGCAAAGTATAAATATCAATTACAAAAATTGACCCTTATGACTGGTTTTGTAGTCCAGGGTCACATATTATCAATATGCATAGCCTATTGATGAAATTAATACCTCAATGGCATGGTAAGTTGTTTTGAATAAATGCCATATAAAGGTCGGTGCCGATAACCTTGTTGTGCTTCGGGTGTCCCAAGTTCGAATCCTGGCTTGCGGATCTTTCCCGATCCCATCCCTTCTCTCTCTCCCACCTCGCTTCCTGGCCACCAACTGTCCTATCAAAATAAAGGCAAAAATAAATCTTAAAAACATGCGATATAAAGTTCTGTATAACAAATTAATAAGACACAAAAGATAGAAACAGCATGTGTAAAAGCCTTTCTGCAGTTTCTGGAGCCAAAATAAAATTTTTTTTTTTTTTTTTTTTTGGATGAGGCCTGGATAGCTCTTTCTATCCAAAATTTAAAGTGCTACAGTATGTGTGGTGCAAATCTAACAAACACTATTTTAATAAACATCATGACTACAGAGAGGCCGCTGTTCAGCTAGGACTGAATTTGAATCTTATTAAAATGCTACTGAATTTTAACTGAAACAAAATCTCACTTAGCCAAATAAACTTTGGTATGTTAGTCGTTGATATAAAATTGGTAGTGACATTAGCATGGCAAAGTTCTAGCAACTTGGAATTGTTGCCAGAATGACTCTACATACGCATTAAGTCAAAAAAAGCTGGACCAGAAGGCAAGAGAGTTGTACTCTCTTACCGCAGTATTTCCAGACTTAAGGTGAGTCAGCGCTTGGTGGTCAGCAGAAGGTTTGTCTTTGATGAGAACATGATGGCCGTGCCAGAGCCTGTCCATGGCGACACAGCTGCTCTCATAAAATGTTTTGATAGCCTTAATAAGCGGGTGGCACTATGTGCTGCGTTTTACCATGATTAAATCCAATCAGTCCACATGCTGTAAATGGTCTCTTCTGACTTTACCACAACCCGTTTTCAATAACAACTGTCACACGGACACTGTACATAAGGGTCATTCTTCAGTCAGAGGATCATTTATTTATTTTTTATTATATGAAACGTAGATCTGATGTACTGACATATATAAAAATTGTATAGGCCTTTAACTTGTTACATAAAAAAATAACTAGCAGTCAGTTGCCTTAATAAGCGGACGGCACTATGTGTTGCGTTTTACCATGATTAAATCCAATGCTGGTAATCCATCTTACCAGCTACCCGGACGATGCGCCTGAACCCCGCATGCAGAGCGCCGTCGTCCGAAGATGGCCCTCGAGCGGATTTCGCCGCCTTTGTAGAGTGGATACTGGTGAGAAACAGATCGCAGTTCAGTCCCGAAGATGATCTCGCCAGTTCCACTCCTGACCCAGAGCCCAGCCCACCATCACCCCACTGCGCGGAGCTTAAGCCCGAGACCACCGATGGCGGAGAGCCCGCCGTGGCCGACGAGCCATCGCTGCAAGGAGTGACAGAGCTGAGGATTGCTGCAGAGCAGGAGCTGCTGATGACGTCAGTCCAGGTGCAAGAGCCGGCTACAACGCATGCCACGAGGGAGAATGTCATAGACAGCGAGAGCGTGGAGAGGAGCTCCGCCTCCTGCACCATGGCTGAGGGTGAGCTTAATGTGGATCTGGGACTGCTGGACTTAGAAGGAGAGGTTTTGGAAGTATTTGCTAATCTGCCTCCTCTCCTCCCTCCTTCGTCGGAGCCCTCTGTCAGTCCTGCCCCCACGTCTAGCCCAGAGAGGGCTGTTTATTCCCATGTCTGGCCCGCCGGCCGATTCACTCCTAAGCCCTATGATGACAGCAGCTATCTCCTTCACCTCAGCCCAAAAGAGGAGAATGAGGAGGAAAGCACTGTTGGCTCTAGCCCCTGACCCGAGTCAAGAGATGGCTCTAGCCCCTGACCAGAGTCGAGAGATGGCCCTAGCCCCTGACCAGAGTCGAATGATGGCTCCAGCCCCTCACCAGAATCGAGAGAGGGCTGCGGTTCCCGTGTTCGGCCCAGGGAGGGCCTCAGATCCCGAGTCTAGCCCAGAGAGGGCTCCTGTTCCCACGTCCAGCCCAGAGAGGGCTGTTGTTCCCACGTCTGGCCCAGGGAGGGCCTCAGATCCTGAGTCAAGCCCAGAGAGGGCTCCTGTTTCCACGTTCAGCCCAGAGAGGGCTGTGGTTCCCACGTATGGCCCAGGGAGGGCCACAGATCCCGAGTCTAGCCCAGGGAGGGCTCTTGTTTCCACATCCAGCCCAGGGAGGGCTGCGGTTCCCACGTATGGCCCAGGGAAGGCCACAGATCCTGAGTCTAGCCCAAGGAGGGCTCCTGTTTCCACGTCCGGTCCAGAGAGGGCTACCGTTCCCGAGTCCAGCCCCGAGAGGGCTCGTGTCCCCGAGTCCAACACAGAGAGGGCTTCCATTCCCAAGTTCGGGCCAGGGAGGGCTTCTGTTCCTGTTTACAGCCCAGAGAGACCGGAGGCTCAGAAATGTCCACCCACCCTCCCGCTCCTGCCTCCTCCACCGCTGTCGTCTGGCAGCCCCTCTGCTCACCCTCAGCCCACCATCTGTTCGGTGCTAGCACCGCGGGTCTGCCAGTCTCCATCGTCGGTGTGGCTGGAGAATCCCTTGTCTCCGCCTCCAGCCTCTGAGTCCCAACTCCGCCTCGGCCCGTCGACCCAGCGGCTCCACTATGGCTCCTAGCTCCCTCCTTTCTGCCGTGGCCCGGCAGTCCACTGGCTCCGCCAGGCTCCCTCGTCCCACCGGCTCCGCCTTGGTCTGTTGTCGACCCTCCGTCGCCTCTGGACTCCACTCCTCCGGCTGCGCCTCGTCCCTCCTGCTCTGTCAGGCTCCTCCTTCCCTCCGGCTCCTCAACGGTCCTCAACGGACTCCACCATGGGTCACCGTTATGGCTGCGGCCTGGGTCCTGCTTGGCTCCTCCTGCTCCAAGCCCCTCCTGTCTCCTCCCTGGCTCCTCCCTCCATCGTCTCCACCTAGAACTCTTTCTGCCGGCCCCCTCCCAGGTGCCCATCCTCCTCCCGGGTGCCCATCCTCCTCCCGAGCCTCCTCCCAAGTTCCCACCCGTCCCTCCCTCTGTTGTATATACGGTGCGAGGATGCGCCTTCTGGGAAGGGGTGATATGTCAGGATTATGGACCTGTTTTGGTGTGTTTTCCTTCCCCATGTGCTCCGTGACCTAGTTTTCCCTTATGTTTCATTATGTAATTTGATTCAGGTGTGTCCCGTTAATTACCCTCGTTTAGTTCTGTATTTCAAGTGTTGTCGGCCCAGGGAGGGCCTCAGATCCCGAGTCTAGCCCAGAGAGGGCTCCTGTTCCCACGTCCAGCCCAGAGAGGGCTGTTGTTCCCACGTCTGGCCCAGGGAGGGCCTCAGATCCTGAGTCAAGCCCAGAGAGGGCTCCTGTTTCCACGTTCAGCCCAGAGAGGGCTGTGGTTCCCACGTATGGCCCAGGGAGGGCCACAGATCCCGAGTCTAGCCCAGGGAGGGCTCTTGTTTCCACATCCAGCCCAGGGAGGGCTGCGGTTCCCACGTATGGCCCAGGGAAGGCCACAGATCCTGAGTCTAGCCCAAGGAGGGCTCCTGTTTCCACGTCCGGTCCAGAGAGGGCTACCGTTCCCGAGTCCAGCCCCGAGAGGGCTCGTGTCCCCGAGTCCAACACAGAGAGGGCTTCCATTCCCAAGTTCGGGCCAGGGAGGGCTTCTGTTCCTGTTTACAGCCCAGAGAGACCGGAGGCTCAGAAATGTCCACCCACCCTCCCGCTCCTGCCTCCTCCACCGCTGTCGTCTGGCAGCCCCTCTGCTCACCCTCAGCCCACCATCTGTTCGGTGCTAGCACCGCGGGTCTGCCAGTCTCCATCGTCGGTGTGGCTGGAGAATCCCTTGTCTCCGCCTCCAGCCTCTGAGTCCCAACTCCGCCTCGGCCCGTCGACCCAGCGGCTCCACTATGGCTCCTAGCTCCCTCCTTTCTGCCGTGGCCCGGCAGTCCACTGGCTCCGCCAGGCTCCCTCGTCCCACCGGCTCCGCCTTGGTCTGTTGTCGACCCTCCGTCGCCTCTGGACTCCACTCCTCCGGCTGCGCCTCGTCCCTCCTGCTCTGTCAGGCTCCTCCTTCCCTCCGGCTCCTCAACGGTCCTCAACGGACTCCACCATGGGTCACCGTTATGGCTGCGGCCTGGGTCCTGCTTGGCTCCTCCTGCTCCAAGCCCCTCCTGTCTCCTCCCTGGCTCCTCCCTCCATCGTCTCCACCTAGAACTCTTTCTGCCGGCCCCCTCCCAGGTGCCCATCCTCCTCCCGGGTGCCCATCCTCCTCCCGAGCCTCCTCCCAAGTTCCCACCCGTCCCTCCCTCTGTTGTATATACGGTGCGAGGATGCGCCTTCTGGGAAGGGGTGATATGTCAGGATTATGGACCTGTTTTGGTGTGTTTTCCTTCCCCATGTGCTCCGTGACCTAGTTTTCCCTTATGTTTCATTATGTAATTTGATTCAGGTGTGTCCCGTTAATTACCCTCGTTTAGTTCTGTATTTCAAGTGTTGTCTGTTCCTTGGTTCCTTTGTTCGGTGTCGTCTATACAAGTGCTACGTGTGTGTTCCTGCCTGCCCTGTGTTACCCTGGTTGTGGATTTTTAAAGACTGTTATTTGTGAAATTCCTTTGTCTTTGTTCTCCTTCGCTCCCTCACAGTAGCATTGTGACAATAACAGCATTTACTTCACACTGTAAGAAATGAATACTAGTGCAGTAAATGATTTTTATTAAAATCATAATATTAAAATGATCATTCATTCATTCATTTCTTTGTCACAAAGTCTGTTAAACATTTTTTTACATTGATACATTCCTTACAAACACATCTATAACAAATCAGTAACAGTATCTTTTATTTGTAATTACAAATTACTACTTTATTGCATTATTATTATTACATTACTACTATTACTACTACAACTGTTGTTTTGTTGTTGAATGTAATAAATGAATAAATGATTGATAGATAGATAGATAGATAGATAGACAGACAGACAGACAGACAGACATACAGGCAGATAGATAGATGTTTTAAACAAACAGATGCATGAATGAATGAATTATTTATGGGTACATTCTCAAATAAGGGGAAAATTTCTGCACCCCTAATTTAAGAACCTATCCATATATACTTACTGAATAAAATGATATTTGAAAATGTTTGTCATAAATATATAAACATTTATATACATATATTGTACATCTTATTTGTTAATCTGACCAAGCTAAATCCCCTGTAACTGCAACTTCATCAATAAACTTGTTTCTGAAGGAAGTGTGAAATCCTCCTCTGATCAGCACACATGTGAGGGAGTGTGATCATTCTGAACAAACTCCTTCTGTCTCCTTTTACGGTGACTGGACAAATATCAGCTCTGTAGCAGTTGACTGGACTCCTTTGAGTGGCCTGTATGTATCCGCGGCTTTGGCTGTCATAGTGAGTGATCGATACTGAACTGCCCTAATTGTTTAATTAGGTTGGGGCGGATGAGATGTGACAGCTGCAGGGTGATTCATGTTTACGAGTTTCCCGCTGCCATGATGGCCTGTCGGTGGGTGCAAAGAGTGATGAGGCCTTTGGCAGGCGAGCTGGCATCTGTCGTCCATGTCATGGGTAATTGAGGAGAGGCCTTCCAAACACTGCCGGCTCCACGGCACTGCTACACCTTAATATTTGTCTCTTTGCCTTTATCCATCTCTCACTCTCTCCCAGACACGCTACTTTAATCACACCTGACTGAAATCTGTCAGGTGCACATGCTTTTACCTAGTCTTTATCTCATTTCTTTGCTGCATGAACACCTGGTTGCTAAAGTTCTCGTTTAATCACCTTTGGTTTCATTATTCTGTGTGTCCGTCACAGCTTATGACTCCTTTCATTTTCATCCTCAGTAACAAATATCTTGTTAGAAAGAAAGTGGTATATTGCTGCACCACACTCTCTTTCTAATTCTCTCTTGGGTTCACTAGTTCAAACATATTCCTTGTCCCACAGGACTGTTTCAGACAGGCAGCCGTCAACTAATAATATAGTAATAGAATTGTTTATTTGTGCTAAATACTAATATAAATATATTTTGTTTTAAATTCAGTGAAAATGCATGTTCCAGTCACATCTTCTTGGTTAAATAAACATTACTTACACTATCATAAAAATATATTTCATGTTTTTACATTAACAATATATGTAATCAATATTCTGTTGATTAAAGCAAAGTATGAATCTCATCAAGTTAATGTTTTTAAGCATTTTACATTTATCCAAAACAATAAATCAAGGCAGTAATAATTTAAACAATACAACAATGTTTCTTTAGAAAAACGTCTCTAGGTTACGCATGTAACCATGGTTCCCCGAGGGAATGAGACGCTGCGTCGAAACGCTATGTGAACGCCTTCAGCGTAACCACGCTCTGAATCAAGTGTGTAATCAGTCCAATGGATGGGCGAGACGTCATGGGCGGGGTGACGTAGTGACCAGGAAGCTTAAAAGCACGTGCGGTGGAACCGGTGTCAGCTTCCAGGAATGAAGCAAGCGCTCGGAGGGATGCCGGAAGTATGTCACTGAGACGCAGCGTCTCGTTCCCTCGTGGAACCATGGTTACATGCGTAACCTGGAGACGTTCCTTTTCAGGAACTCGAGCTGCGTCAAACGCTATGGGAACGAGTATGCCCACGCTGCCAGACTTACAAAATCCCTGCTTAGTGTGGAAGAGCACAGCTAAGGCGAGAGAACAGAAGAGCCAGGAGTAGCTCGCATATCTAGGCCATAGAACCTGACAAACGTTAGGGGCATGGACCAACCCACAGCGTTGCAGATGTCCTGCATAGAAACACCTGCCAAAAAGGCCTTGGAGGCCGCCACACTTGTAGTCGAATGAGCCTTTACCCCCAGAGGCGAGGGGAGATCAGAGGACTCGTAAGCCATGCAGATGGCATCCACAATCCACAGACTGAGGGTCTGTTTACTAACAGGAAGACCTTCTCCACAGGGCAGCTCTGTGGACGTATGCGTCCAGTGCTCGCACTGGACACAGACAATTAAGCTTCTGCTGGTCGGGCTCCCTGACAGGAGGAGGACAGAAAGCCTGGAGTACGACAGGCCGTGGTTCAGAGGAGGGGACCTTAGGGACATAACCCGCTCGAGGGTAGAGAAACGCTTTGGCCAGACCGGGCGCAAAGTCTAGGTAAGAAGGGGCCACAGACAGGGCTTGCAGATCCCCAAATCTCTTAAGAGAAGATACAGCCAGAAGGAAGGTAGTCTTTATAGTGAGATGGCGATCAGAGATCTCCTCAATAGGCTCGGAGGGAGGCCTACAGAGAGCTTCTAGCACCACAGCCAGGTCCCACGGGGGGATGCGAGATCGTACCGGAGGCCTCAGCCTCAGCGCACCACGGAGGAAATTTGTAACTAGGGGGTGTCTGCCCACTGACTGGCCACTGAGAGGGGCGTGGTAGGCTGCAATGGCCGCCACCTAGACCTTCAGGGTGGAGTGGGTCAACCCTGCGGAGAAACGGGCCTGCAGGAACTCAGTACTGTACCAACTGGGCAGTTAACTGGGTTGAGCCGGCGGTCTCTACACCAAGAAGTGAAAAGCTTCCACTTCAAGGCGTACAGTTTCCTCGTAGAGGGAGCTCTGGATTGGAGGATGGTCTCAACAACCTCAGTTGAGAGACCGGAAGCTACGAGTTGTGCCACCTCAGAGGCCACACCCATAACTTCCACAGCTCCGGGCGGGGGCGGCAGGGACGCCGGAAGTATGGCACCGAGACGCAGCGTCTCGTTCCCTCGAGGAACTAGGGTTACATACGTAACCTGAGACGTTCCTCTTCAGGAACTCGAGCTGCATCGAAAACGCTAGGGGAACGAGAATGCCCACGCCGCCAGACTTCCAAGTCTCTGCCTAGTGTGGAAGACTGCACAACTAGGGCGAGAGAACGGAAGAGCCGGGAGTGGCTCGCATGTCTAGCTCATAAAACCTAACAAAGGTAAGGGGCGTGGACCAACCCGCAGCGTTAAAGATGTCCTGCATAGGCACACCCGCTAAGAAAGCCTTAGAGGCTGCCACACTTCGAGTCGAGTGAGCCTTGACCCCTAACGGCGAGGGGAGATCAGAGGACTCATAACATACGGAGATGGCATCCACTATCCACCGACTGAGGGTCTGCTTAGTTGCTGGAAGACCTCTCTTAGGGGACCGTAGCACACAAGCAACTGGTCCGCCTTTCTCCACAGGGCAGCTCTGTGGACGTATGCGTCCAGTGCTCGCACTGGACACAGACAATTAAGCTTCTGCTGGTCGGGCTCCCTGACAGGAGGAGGACAGAAAGCCTGGAGTACGACAGGCCGTGGTTCAGAGGAGGGGACCTTAGGGACATAACCCGCTCGAGGGTAGAGAAACGCTTTGGCCAGACCGGGCGCAAAGTCTAGGTAAGAAGGGGCCACAGACAGGGCTTGCAGATCCCCAAATCTCTTAAGAGAAGATACAGCCAGAAGGAAGGTAGTCTTTATAGTGAGATGGCGATCAGAGATCTCCTCAATAGGCTCGGAGGGAGGCCTACAGAGAGCTTCTAGCACCACAGCCAGGTCCCACGGGGGGATGCGAGATCGTACCGGAGGCCTCAGCCTCAGCGCACCACGGAGGAAATTTGTAACTAGGGGGTGTCTGCCCACTGACTGGCCACTGAGAGGGGCGTGGTAGGCTGCAATGGCCGCCACCTAGACCTTCAGGGTGGAGTGGGTCAACCCTGCGGAGAAACGGGCCTGCAGGAACTCAGTACTGTACCAACTGGGCAGTTAACTGGGTTGAGCCGGCGGTCTCTACACCAAGAAGTGAAAAGCTTCCACTTCAAGGCGTACAGTTTCCTCGTAGAGGGAGCTCTGGATTGGAGGATGGTCTCAACAACCTCAGTTGAGAGACCGGAAGCTACGAGTTGTGCCACCTCAGAGGCCACACCCACAGCTCCGGGCGGGGGTGAAAGATCATAACCTCCACCTGTGAGAGGAGATCCCTCCTGACGGGAATCTCACATGGAGAGCCATCGAGGAGAGAAATCAGGTCCGAGAAGCATACCCGGCCAGAACGGGGCTACTAGCAGTAGACGGACCCCGTCCTGGTGCACTCTATCCAGAACTCCCGGGAGCAGAGCGATTGGGGGAAAAGCTTACAGACCAAGTCTGTACCATGGCATCCAGCCCCAGTGGAGCTGGATGAGTCAGAGAGAACCAGAGGGGACAGTGCGATGTGTCCTGAGTCGCAAACAGGTCCACCTGAGCCTGGCCAAAAACTCTTCACCACCTCAGCCCCTGCCTCGACAGGATGTCTGCTCTCATATTGAGATGCCCAGGAATGTGAACTGCTCTCAGCGAGATGAGTTTGCCCTGGGACCACACAAGATTCTGGTGTGCCAGCCTGTAAAGGAGGCGCGAATGCAGACCTCCCTGGTGGTTGCTGTAAGAGACCACCGCTGTGTTGTCGGTGCGCACCAACACATGGCGATCTCTTAGGTCCGGGAGGAAGTGTTTCAATGCTAGAAACACGACCAGCATCTCCAGGCAGTTGATGTGCCACGTGAGATGGCGACCACTCCACAGACCGTGGGCCGAGCGGCCACTCATGACTGCTCCCCAACCATTGAGGGACGCATCCATCGCTAGCGTTATGCGGTGACAAGGAGCTCCCAGCACCGGGCCCTGAGACAAGAACCAAGGTTTCCTCCACATGTCTAAGGCATGTAGGCATCGCGGGCATACGGAGCGGGTTTCCCCTCGGGGAGAACCCCTTGGTCTTGAGCCACCACTGTAGGAGTCTCATGTACAGCAGGCCAAGAGGTATCATGTTGGACGCAGCTGCCATCAGACCCAGCAGTCTCTGAAACTGCTTGACAGTGAGTGACCGGCCTTCTCTGACTCTCGCAACTGCGGTGAGGACCGACTCGATCCGAGCAGGGTACAGACGTGCCTGCATCGTGGTCGAATCCCACACCATGCCCAGATAAGTGGTCCTCTGTACTGGAGAAAGCACACTTTTCTTGGTGTTTAGACTTAACCCCAGCTCTTTCATGTGAGCGAGAACGACATCTCGATGCCGAACCGCCACCTGCTTCGATTGAGCTAATATCAACAAATCGTTGACATAATTCAGTATGCGGATGCCTTGGAGTTGCAGAGGAGCCAGAGCAGCACCCACACACTTGTGAAAGTGCAGGGTGAGAGTGCAAGGCCAAAAGGAAGAACCCGACATTGCTAAGCCTCGCCCCTGAAAGCAAACCTCAGGAACTTCCTGTGATGAGGAAGGATAGAGACATGGAAGTATGCAGCCT
>NW_015537973.1:421169-423016 GCF_001515605.1 Sinocyclocheilus anshuiensis | reverse complement strand
CCTGAGCCCACAGAAGGATCTGGCGCGCCAGCTTGTACAAGGGGCGCGAACGCAGACCCCCCTGCCGATTGATGTAGAAGACCACCGATGTGTTGTCTGTGCGGACAAGCACGTGATGCCCCCTTAGGTCTGGAAGGAAGTGTGTCAGAGCTCGAAACACGGCCAGCATTTCCAGGCAGTTGATGTGCCAAAAGAGATGATGGCCTTCCCACAGACCCTGGGCAGAGCGGCCACCCATGACCTGACCTGGGTCTCATGTACAGCAGGCCAAAAGGTATCACATTGGATGCAGCTGCCATCAAACCCAGCAGTCTCTGAAACTGCTTGACAGTGAGTGACCGGCCTTCTCTCACTCTCGCGACTGCAGTGAGGATTGACTCGATCAGATCAGGAGACAAATGTGCCTGCATCGTGGTCGAATCCCACACCATGCCCAGATAAGTGGTCCTCTGTACTGGAGAAAGCACACTTTTCTTGGTGTTTAGACTTAACCCCAGCTCTTTCATGTGAGCGAGAACGACATCTCGATGCCGAACCGCCACCTGCTTCGATTGAGCTAATATCAACAAATCGTTGACATAATTCAGTATGCGGATGCCTTGGAGTTGCAGAGGAGCCAGAGCAGCACCCACACACTTGTGAAAGTGCAGGGTGAGAGTGCAAGGCCAAAAGGAAGAACCCGGTATTGGTACGCTTTGTCCCCAAAAGCAAACCTCAGGAACTTCCTGTGATGGGGAAGGATGGAGATGTGGAAGTATGCGTCTTTTAGATCGATCGTGACAAACCAGTCCTCGGACCTGATCTGAGACATGACTTGCTTGATAGTAAGCATCCTGAAATTCAGTCGCATGACTGAGTGGTTCAACTGACACATATCTAAAATGGGACGCAACCCTCCATCCTTCTTCGGAACAATGAAGTACCGGCTGTAGAACCTGGACTCTCTTTCGCTCACCGGAGACCGCTGCGCCCTGAAGCACTGTGGGTGGCAGGGTTGGCAGACCGATCTCCTGGCCTGAAGGACGGTCCGCAGATCCGGCTTAGGCTTGGAAGTCCCCGACCCAGAGACTCCCGGTCCCGACGCGGGAGCATGGGAGGCGACGCTCTGTTTCTGAGCCTCCCAGTATGAGGAGCTGGTACACGGAGGGGGCTTTTCCCACCCGGCAGCCCCCAGAGCTAGAGAGCGGCGAGGGAGGAACCGCTGAAACGCCGCCGCTTGTTTATGAGCCTCCTGGTACCTGTCGACGACGGAATTGACAGCCTCGTCAAACAGGGCAGAAGGCGCAAGTGGGGCGTCCAAGAGGAAGACCCTGTCTTTCTCCTTCATATCAGACAGGGTCAACCACACCTGGTGCCACATTGGTGCCTCTCTGCCGCCACCAATGCTGCCATAGACCGGCCAATGGTGTGGGCAGTCTCTTTGGTGGCACGGAGAGACAGATCAGCGGTTCGTCTGAGCTCTGTGATATCCTCAGACTTAACCTCCTCGCCCTCATCCAGCTCTTTTAGCAGGTCGGCTTGGTATGCCTGTAACACGGCCATCGTGTGCAGACACGCACCAGCTTGATCTGCTGCCGTGTAACCCTTGCCCACCAGCGCTGACGTGGGATGCCGTGCCGGGAGACAGATAGCTCGCAAGCATCTGCTCAACCTGGGGCATCGCTCACTCAACCCTGCCACACTGGCATAATAGTCGGAAGTGGGGATGAAGAGGCGGGCTGAGAATGGTCTAGCCCACAACCTCGACACCTCTGTGTGGAGGTTGGGGAAGAAAGGCAGGCTCCGGCGTGAAGGTGGCAGCCTAGTCCGCAGAAAGCGTTCGTCCAGCTTCCTTTTCTGCGGTTCAG
>NW_015537973.1:420846-421158 GCF_001515605.1 Sinocyclocheilus anshuiensis | reverse complement strand
AGCCTGTTTCTCGGCGGGCCAATCAATGTTCAACTTAGCCACAGCACGAGTAACCACCTCGAGCAGCTCCTCATACTGGGGCGATTGAGGGAGCGAATCCTCATCGACACCCTCCACGTCAACCTCCTCTATTCCAGAGAGCGGGCGCTGCATCTGGTGGGTAAGGAAGAAGATAGGGACTCGCCCGTCTCCATTCCCTCCACCAGATCCATCTGCGAACCCCACGAGTGCAGCCGCCGCTCCGCCTCGGGGGAAGCGGGGCCGGCACCACGAGGAATGCTGGTGAAGTCTCGCTCCTTGAGGAGAGCCTTC
>NW_015537973.1:413757-419636 GCF_001515605.1 Sinocyclocheilus anshuiensis | reverse complement strand
GCCTGTTTCTCGGCGGGCCAATCAATGTTCAACTTAGCCACAGCACGAGTAACCACCTCGAGCAGCTCCTCATACTGGGGCGATTGAGGGAGCGAATCCTCATCGACACCCTCCACGTCAACTCCAGAGAGCCCAGAGAGCGGGCGCTGCATCTGGTGGGTAAGGAAGAAGATAGGGACTCGCCCGTCTCCACCAGATCCATCCACGAGGAATGCTGGTGAAGTCTCCCTCCTTGAGGAGAGCCTTCCGGGAGCGAAGCATATGAAGCGGCAGATGCTCACAATGCGGGAAGTCGGCTCCCTCGAGAGCCGACTCTGCGTGCTTCGCTCCCAATCAGACAACGCACAGACTGTGTGTATCCCCACCCGAAATGTAACACGGGCAGGGAGGAACACACAGCCTATAACGCTGTCTGCTCTTGCCCAGATGCTTCGATTTGGCTGAAGCTTTAGACATATTTGGAGCTTATAAGTGGGACAAACCACACTAAATAAGACTCACAACAAAGAGTTCGACTGACACACACACAGAGCGCTTGCTGAATGACAGAAAGCTGATGCCGGTTCCACTGCACGTGCTTTTAAGCTTCCTGGTCGCTACATCACCCCGCACGTGACGTCTCGCCCATCCATTGAACTGATTACACACATGATTCAGAGCGTGGTTACGCTGAAAGCGTTCCCATAGCGTTTCGATGCAGCTCGAGTTCCTGAAGGGGAATGAGTGATTTATACACTTTTTAATATTATATATTTTGTAATATTGGCGTTGTTTTGTTTTTGTACCAAGATTTTTTAATTATTTTTTTAACAAACACACACACGGAACTCTGTATAGCTAACTTTGTGGGGACATAAATTGACACAATGCAATTTCTAGCTCCTTACCCTAAACCTACCCATCAGAACTAAGTGCCTCACCCAAACCCTTACCCTAAACCTACCCTTTACCCAGTTATAACCTGATCCCTAAAACCAAGTCTTGACCCACAAACAGGCCTTTAAAGGGGTCTCAGAAAGTGAGGACCAGCCAAAATGTCCTCACTTTACAAGACTGTCCTCACTCTGATGGTCTAAAACTTGAAAAAGTTTGCAGTACAGGCGCACACACACACACACACACACACACACACACACACACACACACACACACACACACACACACACATATATATATATATATGAGGGGATGTGTGTGTATGTACATGTGTGCATAATGAAATAGTCCTTAGTTACAGTTCAAATATACTATTACTGATTCCAGAAAACAAATTTCCAATATATGTGAAAAATATTTTTAAAAAATATGTGAATTTGCATATTCTGTGAAATATCTGATATTTCATAATATTTAGCTGAATACTTGATGCAAAATGATCATTTAGGCTTATATACCAAGATATACCAATTCTGTGAATGACACCTTTGAGTTAAAGACTAATTCTATAAATATGACCATGTGGGTGAGAATAATAAGTGCCACTGGGAGATAATATAACATTAATGTAATCCTTCTCGTTATGGATTTCCAACAGAGGTGGCAGTAATTGAGGTCACAGTTTCACAACTATAACTGATTTTATTTTAAAAGAATGACCTGGGGTCTTGTTCATAGTTGTGAAAGTTTGGTTTCCACATTAAGAGTTTCTATATATACTATTGTATAATTACATAAAAAGTGTTCTTAGGCCACAATCAGAGCTATCTTTATAAAATGCAATAAATCACATTCCGCCATAAGGCCAGCAATATAAAAAATGTGAAAGTTTTCTGTGAGAGTTTGCTTTTTATTATTGAGTGCCTAGAAAATATCATACCCATTTTACAAATTGCAATCATGAGTGTTTATTCCACTGCAGGTTGTCAAGAAAGACTAAGAAAATAGAAACAACTCACTTTGTATCAATCGATAAAACAAAATTGGAAGTGTGAGCAATGATGCTCTGACATGAAGTTTTCATTGCACTATTTTGTCATGAATCTTTTGTTATTGGTTCAATGATGTTGTGTTTAATTGATGAAACACTTGAACTCCAGGGATTGCTTTTGAGGCTGGAAACAAAGCTCGCCGCAATTACAAAGTTGTAAACCAAATATATTGACCTTGGTGAGAGATAATTCAGCATTACCATTGTTTCCTTGTTCACACCAATATTACATATAAAAGAAAAGTCAAAACCATAGGATGGGAGAAGGGTCATGAGCAGAGGGTCTAATAATAGAATGTTCTCTCTGGAACATACAGGTAAACACTTGAAACACTTTGGAATTGATCACAGCATGATATATAGTGTGAGATTTACAGGCTGGACTGTATATTACTGCTATAATAGCCATGGGCTAAAGCAGCCAAACCTGTACTAAACCACTCAACTCACTGCCATCAAGCACACATCATCCACTATCTGTATACCATATATTATATACTTCTCACACGTCTCACTAATAAGGTATAACGTCCATTCATGTCCATCTAATAATTTATTAATTATAAAGGGCATTCGTGCAAGGACTTGAAAACATCCTGAAAACATATTCTGAAAAGAAAAATAAAAAGAAATGATGATCATAGAAAGGACCCCTGCAGACCGTTGTGACTGTGTGTCAAGCTCAGTAATTCTTATAAAATATCAAATAATGTTTTATGACAAGGAATAGATAGCTTAGGTTGCAAAATGACATCCTACACTGTAACGGGACTCCCAACACTGAAAAAAAAATATTAGTGCAAAAACAGTTCTGACTTGGAAATTACTTGTGAATTTCACAAACAATTACCAGGAAACTGCAAGGCATTAAATTAAATGTAAAACTGGAAAGTTGAAAAACTAAAATAGTATTTTCTTGTAAAATGTATTCCAATAATCTTTGTTTTATTAAACATGTTATATTTAAGAATTAACAATTAATTATATGATTAAGATTCACTTTAGAAAAAATTCTAACATGTAAATATCACATTTGTAAAATTTCCAAAAATAAATAAATAAATACATATAAATAAATAACCTTCATTGTGTTACTTGCTGTTTCTTTATAATTAAATGTGAAATTTATGGGTGAAAATTGTTTATATGCATTTTTTTTGTCAGCGTGTGTCCATCCACCTTCATTCAAAATGGAAGGAAAATATGTTATTACACTTTACTTGATGGTTACACCACATTACCAATTTTTAGTGCATGATCGTATATGAATCGAATGTTTAATAACATTTGTAAGCATTTTAAATTACATGAATTAATGATTTGTTAATCATTAATATTCAATACATTCATAGTAAACATTTACAAGCACATTCTCATATTTGTAGCTATTTAAATCTATAATAACTGTTAAACATGAAATAATGTTTATTAATCATTTATTAATGAAAGGTATTATAAAGTGTTACCCATTTTTAGAGTAATTCATTTTAAAACTTGAACATTTTGAAAGCTTTGCATGTCCAAATATACTAACCTACAGAACTTGGCATATGTGTTTTAAAATAGATATAGATACAGTATTTTTCTTTATGAAGGACACTTTTTAATGTACTATTTACTCTTTAATGTGCATTCACCTTAATAACACTGCATGATGTTTGAAAAGTCTCAGTAAACGTAACATAACTATTTAAGAAAATAGTGAGGAAAAAATCTCACTGTTTTAATTAGTGGTTCCAATGAGCAGTAACTTAAAAAGGATCTGTATTTCGATCTGCTGTAACAAAGAGACCCGACTCATCAGACCTCCTCAATCCCCCGTGATCTCCACTAATTAAAAGCTCATAATAGGTCAAACAAAGCATGTGCAATCGGAGTAAGGTCAGACATGCTGCAAGGCACTAACCAGCATCCACTCCATTACTGGCGGGTACTGGATGTAAGCCAGCTTCAAGGGCCAACTGTTTTCTTCAGTCCTCTATATAGAGATGGAATGTGGAAATTATACTCATTTCAGAGTGCCATCTGTATTCATTTCTTACCCTTTTATACTGATGCCAAATGAAGAAAAACATTTATAAAGATCCTTAGAGTTATAATTTCAGTGGCTGCAATTGGTTTTAACCATTTAAGCCTTTTGGCAAATAACCAAACCTCTCTGTTTCCATCTTTAAATGTTTTCTGGGTGATGTTTAATTCATGCTGAAAAGTCAGAGTGTTTTCTTAATCAGCTGCACCAGTCGGTGAGTCCACTAGGGGGAAATGCTCATAGTTGAGCATTGCTGTTAAAAACTATTCAAAGAAGATGAAAATGCTAATAAAAACAGGTCCAGGTCCAACTCCAGGTCCAATGACAAATATGGAAACAACAAAAATCTGTATGCAATAAAGTCAGAAGATATATACATAATATACATTTCCATATATATTGGAAAATAGTGTTTTATACTGCAGTATAAGCATGGACTATGTATGGCTATATATTGGTACAAATAAAAAAATATACAGCAATCAAGACAAAAACTGCACTACATTTTTACATTTACATTTAATCATTTAGCAGATGCTTTTATCCAAAGCAACTTACAAATTAGGACAATATAGAAGCAATCAAAACCAACAAAAGAGCAATACACGTAGTACATGTAGGTATTTATATATATATATATTTTATATATATAATATAGGTATTATATATAGGTATTTTTATTATAATAAATAAAAGGAAAACAAGTAGATAGAATAGAACAAGAATAGAGAATGCTAGTGTTATAGTTATATTTTTAGATAAAAAGAATGTGTGTGTGTGTGTGTGTGTGTGTGTGTGTGTGTGAAATACAATGTATTTTAATATATGAATGAAATATATTATTCTTTATATTTTCAATGTATATTAAATAATTGATTATACTGATTGTTCATATTTATTATGTCTCTAGGAATGATCTTGGCACTACTAGGTAAATACATTGTCATGTAATATGTTCCTCAGTATATATACATGGTACTACAAGTCTATAATGAGGAATAAAATAAAATAAAATAAATAATTTTTGTTCTTTTGCTAGTCCATTAGATATACGGCATTTACATATCTATTAACAATGATTTGTAGGTCTTCTTGACTTCAGCTAATCAGGTAGCCCCTTTTCTTTTTAATCATGTAGCAACACAAAAATATCCAGTTCTGTCGCTAATGTGGCCCCTTGCCCTATCTTTCCATAAGCAATGGCCGGAAATAATATTTCCCATCAGGAAGAAAAAATGCCTGCCAAAGGTCAGAATTGTCTGGAGTATTGCCTAAAACAGCACCAAACAAACCAGAATAACCTTTTAATGCCCAAATGTCCATCTGGTTGCTTCCTACACTGAACTGCTAAGACCTCTTCGGGTTAAATTTGGCAGTTTTATTCTCTTAGTCACCATTTCCAAAAATCACTACAATGTATTGTAAATGCAGTTAATAAAAAGTGCTATTATAATTTATATTCTCAACAATGGGAGAAAGCTTTGCTCTGTAGATGAACATTTCCTGTTGACCGACCTTTAATTGGGTTCAGCAGAGCCTCGACAGCTTTAAGCTGCTTCCACATGTCACGTGACTACTGTATGTACACACTGGCCAGGCATCCTTCGACAACAACAGGGCCATTAATCCCTCTTCCTGTGAGGCTCCTAATCCTGTCATTTATCTCAGGTGCTAGGCAGTGCAAGGTCAGTAACCTCTGCTGGACTTGTACTATACAGCCAACTGGCTTACATTTTAAGAACAATAGGGTGTGTTGCTAACCAGATGTAGAACAGGAAAGACGGACAGACCCATCTGCATTTTGATGCAGTTTGTGTAAATACAGTGATAAATTGCTAATGTGCAGAGGTTACCTTGAGAAGCTATTTATACATCATGTTTTAATGGCATAACCTTATGTAGTTGATTCAGTCATATATATAT
>NW_015537973.1:412155-413464 GCF_001515605.1 Sinocyclocheilus anshuiensis | reverse complement strand
ATAACAAAACCACTGATCATCAGAATCTATAACAGCCAAAAGGGACAGCAAGTTACAGGGGGATTCAGAGCACTTTTTAGACACTTCCAGATCAGCCCAGGTACATGCTTACAGCATCACTTGCATCAAAGTAAAAAAAAGTTTATATATATATATATAATAAATGACTAAATAAATATATATATATATATATATATATATATATATATGTGTGTGTGTGTGTGTGTGTGTGTGAGATATGACAATATATATGCCATATATGTATATATTGCCATATATATTACCTATAAGGTTATATATAATTTTCACATACATTGTTTGGGTAGATGAAGATATATAAGTTTTTAACATACATAAAATCCCCATGGTAAAATGTCTATATGTACATATGTTAATAATATACAGTATATGATGATTTCTTATATGGTGTTATACTGTATGTAGAAACCTTATGTCAACAATATATATTTTATTTATATATTTAATCGTAACATGATTGAAACAACATATATACAAAAATCTATATGTTTATATGTGTTTTTGCTTTTTTTTAAATACATGTCTATATTTTTGTATTTACTTATATAATATCAACATGTATTGATGGATTTTAGGATGGATATACATTTACATGACATGTCTAAAAATGTACTAAATGTACATAAATTTACATATTTGTATTGGCTATATATGAAATTGTCAACATTTCTGATTGTTGGAAATATATATGCATTTGGGATGTAAATTATTTCTAAATAGACTTACAATAGCCACATTTTGCTAAATAAAATATTTAATCAGTCCTCACACTGACTGCTTACCATTTTAAATGATTATTAAAGGGGTCATATGATGCGATTTCAAGTTTTCCTTTCTCTTTGGAGTGTTACAAGCTGTTCGTGAATAGATAAGATCCCTGAAGTTGCAAAGACTAAAGTCTCAAAACCAAAGAGATATTCTTTATCAAAGTTAAGACTCTGCCACACCCCCCTAAAACGGCTCTTTCTAACACGCCCCCACATATCTAGGTCACTATGTGGAAATATTTGCATAATGCCGCCCAAATGTGCACGCAAAGAAAGAAGGCGTGGTTTCAGTAACCACAGTTAGTGTCGAAGCAGCCATGTCAGGGAGACGCTGTGTGTTTCTAGGCGAAAGCAAAAGCACTTTATTTGGCCTTCCGAAAGTAGATGCATTTAGAAATCTTTAAGATCACTTACAACAGAACAGCAATGCATTTTATGGACGACCGTTTCATGAACCTAGGAGAGGAGGTAATTGCTATGACAATCTGGCGCTTCTGAATCAG
>NW_015537973.1:369836-408839 GCF_001515605.1 Sinocyclocheilus anshuiensis | reverse complement strand
TGTAGAAAACGAAGCGTTTGAGAGAGGCGGGGCATAGAGGACCTACAATAATGTACAGTATTTGAAAAATAATGTGTTTTTTGAACATTAAAGCATGTCAACATATTCTGTTACACCAAATACACAAAATAATGATCTTTAAAAAAGCATCATATGACCCCTTTAAACGGAATGATCATAGAGACATATTTTGTGACAATAAACCTTTTTCCCCCACACCAAAATTTTTACTTTGGTGCAATAGCAGAAGCTCCCAGTACTTACAAAGACATAACAGACAAAACAAAACAAAACAAAACAAACATATGTTTTGCAATTAAATGTACAGAGACAGACACAATACATGATTACAAAGTAAAGACACGGGCACAAGATTACATACTTTATGTACAAAAGCATTACTGGATTGTGGTACTCTTGTAAATACTGACTTATGAATAAGAAGTGAAAGAAAATATGACAGCTTCACATTGCACAGTCTGGGAAAATCTGACTGCTGTGAATAACTTTACAATAAAACAATCAATCATATATCAACATTAATTTACTGTGACCATTGCTTTGTGCGCTGCACTAAAACAATCCAAAAGATTCTGTGATCCAATGAGGCATGAATGAAAGACTGATGATTGACTCATTTGAAGTCATCTATTTTCCTTTGTAAGAAGTGCTTCCACTTGGGAATAGAACAGTTGAGGCATTTTATTTGGGTTTCCAAGTAATTAATGGAATTCTCCCTTTACATGTTACTTGCAATGGTTGTTGCCCGAGGCCCTGATGTTACTTTTGAGTGTTATAATAATGATTCAAAACAATAATTTTCAAGTAAATTAACAGCTTGTTCCCAGTGTTTTGACACACTTAAAACAAAAAAGAGAAACTAAAAAAAAAAGAAGTACACTGCAGATCTCAAACCGAGACCTGTTTAGGTTGCATTATTGTTAAAGATTGTATTGCCACAGAAATCACAGCATCCCGAGGTGCCAGATCCTCAGACTTTCATCCTCATAGTCAGTAAACAATGATTTTATAACACATCTACCAAAATAGTAAAAACAAGAAGAAACCCTCCCACGCCTCTTTAAGCCTATTATACAGTTTCACAGTCTTATTAACCTTGCTGCTGCTCGTTACTCTTACATCTGTTGCTGTGTCTGCAACAGACATAATACATAGCTCATTCGCTGAGAAGCATTTTTAAAGAAAAATGCTTAAGATTACAGGGTGACCATTCAGGATACATGCAGTCCTAGTGGTATTACTCCATCCACAACAGTTCTTAATGCTTTTGTGGTTTAAGGAATCTATGTACACTTTGTTACATAAGAGATGCCTGTGATTGAGAGATGCTGTGTGTTAAAGAGTGTAATTACTGTTTACTAAAATTACAACTAAAATGATTTTAAAAAGGTTTTAGGTAATGTAAACCTGCAAAAAATAAAATAAAATAAAATAAAATGCTAATTATTATTAGATAAAAACCATGAACTTAAAACAATTAAATGAAAATTAGAAATGTTGCCTTTGGAGCTGAAGTCCTGAAATTACTAAAACTGACTGCTAATACTGATAGCTAATAAAAATGACAATAGCACTTACCAAAATTACTTAAAAATAATAATTAAAAAAACAAATAAAATTAAAACTGAAAAAAAAAAAAACTTATTCAAAATATTAACGTATTATTATAGTGTCTATCAAAATTGGAAAAAAGTATGAAACCATGTACTGTAAATGATTAAAATGAATGTGATGAATGTTGTCATTGGACCTTTAGTTTAAAAAGTTAAACTAATGATAGGAAAATGTATAAGGGCTTTTTATGCTAATATACAGTTTAAAAGCAAGTTCATTATTATTGTCTATTATTGGTTTTATTGTAAACATGTTTCCTATGTTTCCTATGGGATCAATACTATTTCAATTAAAGAATCAGTATATATAGTATATACAGTATATAGTCGACACTTTCAGAAAACCAAACTGTCACTAGGGTGATATTTATTTAAAAAGTACTAATATGTACACTTTAGGTACCTTTACTAATATTTATTACACGGCTCTGTGGAATACTTGATTCTGATTGGTCAGTCGCGACATTCCGATGTATGCTATTCCTCGATAACAACCATAGACTGTATAAAAACACGGTAAAAGCTAATAACCAGGGGCTCATCCGGGTAACAGCAGTCGGCGATGTACTCTTGCTTGAACTATTTTTTCTTGGTGGAAGCTTTGCGTTTGTTTAGCTAATAAAATATTAAAACTCGATTCAAAATGGTGTACAATTATTTAATTATGTCATCCTTGTATCGCGGACTCGCTCTCGTTTCATACAAAGGCAGCTGCTGCCATTTTCCTACGATTGTTTTGTACGCTGTAATGGATTATAAGAGAACTAACAAACTGGTAAGGTTTTAAAACATTTTCGTCTTAATTCTTTTATTGCCTTAATTATGTTTGTGGTGAAATGTTGTGTAATAAGTGGTTTGACTGCACCGTTTCCCTTAAATCTAGTTTGAATTTGCCCTTGCTTGCAACTGCTGTGTTCACGGAAGCTTTGCATTCAAATATTTAAACTCAAATCAATATTTCGCGTCTACGTTTTAGACAGCATATTGGCTGTTTTTGTGCTATGTATGCGCTATTTCACCAACAAAAAACATTCCAAACACAGCCACAGTACTGTTTTGTGTCTCTGAGCAACATGACGTTGTTTCGTAACTGAATGAATCAACCGTTTAAATTATTCGGTTCAATCGCAATGACTCACTTAACAGTAACTTGCTGCCACCTACTGGCGGTTTTAATTTCACATTTAAAGTATCTTTTCATTTTTTAAATAATTTCAAATATCAGTATTCAACATTTCATGTTTAAAATATCAAAACATTATTTATGCATTTGTAACTGCAGGCTAAAGCATTCCATGTCCCTCTAAGCTGCATTAACATGTGTAAATACATCTATAAGCCACCTCATATGCAACTTCTGCAAAGATTAATTGTATTGATACTGATTTCATTTGTTTAGTAACAGCCTAAATGTATTATTATTATAACTGACTGATTAAATGTAAGAATTTGACTCAAAAGATTATGTACACTTTTAGAAAAAAATGGCTTTATAAAGGTAAAAATGCCCATAAAACGTAAAAATAAATTTAAACTTATAGGAAAAGATTAATTTCTATCACTGCTGTGTACTGACCATGTAAGAATTTGACTCAAAAGATGATGTACACTTTTAGAAAAAAATGGCTTTATAAAGGTAAAAATGCCCATAAAAGGTAAAAATAAATTTAAACTTATTGGAAAATATAAATTTCTATCACTGCTGTGTACTGACCACACAGGATATGAAGAATATCAAAAACGTTAGGAGTCAGCTGTCCACGGTAGTCCTTAAGATATCAGCACAATAACACACTCAGCAAAATATCGTCTAATTATCTTTATCGATAAAATTCCAGAAAATATTGAGATATTATTTTTTATCAATAGGGCACAACCCTAGTACTGACACAATATGATTTGCAACGGTCGCTTTGTCATGCCCAGTGTAGACAGACTCAAACTGTCAGTTTATTTCTGTCTTTTTTTTTTTTTGGCTAGTAGAAGTTATGAATGGCCGGTAACTTAAAAATTTAGTAGCCAAATTGACTGGTGAGTGAAAAAGTTAATTTCAATCCCAGTGAGTCTGAGAGTGTATCCAGCAGTAATAACAACCTCAAACTGACCTTTTATGTAGACTGACCACTTTACCACATCATATTATTATTGTTTAAGACTAAAATGGACTGTTGCCATGGTGTCCCATGAGCCATCGTGGAGTCAGTTGGTGGGGGGATGGTGGTTCCTTGTTCCTGAAATAGCTGCTTAATTGTTTAAACAGATAACTGGCGATCTGGCGCTGTGCCAAGAGCATGCCTCTCGGGTGCCCACCTGGGACGTGCGGACGGCACAAACAGTCTACACCGCTGGGAGCGAATGAGTACATCAGCTAAAATGGCACATCTCCCATTCTGCCATTCACTGGGCCGCACGTGTTAATTGCCTTCTTCTCAGTCAGGTTGTGAGTTCATTTTAAATGGAATTAAAGCTAATAAGGGGTTCAAATTAAGGGGGTTTGTGCTGGTGGGATATAATTCTTAATTTGAGCTCTTAGAAGAACAGATAATGGTGATGGTGAAAGGTTGGTTTTGGACTTGTGCTTTAAAAGTGACTGAATTCTCTTTTGAAAGGAGCTGGATTCTTGCAGGAGGGAACCAAAGGGATTGAGGGGTAAAATGAGGTACGAATTAGTCACTGGTGCATTGAATTGTGAATTAGGATAAAATAGACACAAAGTGATTTTAGGTGCTTATTGTGACTCATACCTTTGGCAAGAGAATCCAAACTAGCACAATCTCACTGCTAGAGTTTTCTGAGTAAATACTTTAAAGGGCAAACAGGGACAAAGAAGGGCAAAGAAATAAGACAGGAAGAAATATACTTTGTTTCATGCTAATTCAAAGATGCCCTTGATAACATTTGAACTCTAACATACTTTTCATTAAAAACAACTTAATGTACATGTAATGCAACCTGAGAATATGCTGGAAGGTTTTTCCTGTACAAGAACTTGCAATAAAATACCATCAAAAAAGTCCTTTAAAGTAAGATTTTTTTTTTGTCTCTTCTGCTCACCAAGGCTGCATTTATTTAATAAAAAATGCAGTAATATAGTGAAATATTACAATTTAAAATAACAGTTTTCTATTTGAATGGATTTTAAAATGTAATTTATTCCTGTGATGGCAAAGCTGAATTTTAAGCATCATTACGCCAGTCTTCAGTGTCACATGATCTTTCAGAAATCATTCTAATATGCTGATTTGCTGCTCAAGAAATATTTCTTATTATTATCAATGTTGAAAAAAGTTGTGCTGCTTAAAATGTTCATATATATCTGTAATTGTTTTTTCAGGATTCGTTGATTAGTAGAAACTTCAAAAGACCAGCATTTATTTTAAATATTACATAGGCTATACAGCAACATTTTACAGTACATTTCTGTACTGTCATTTTTAATGAATTCAGGTACGTACTGTATATAAATGGCAGGAACTTTTGTGGCACACTTTTGTGGTAAAATTTGACTTGCAGCAGAATTTCACTTCAGCATACTGCTATCGTAACAATGCTGGAAAGCATTAAAAATAAAAATAAATAATTACACAAAATTACTTTTTATTAACAATAAATGTACATTTTTTTAGGGCTGTCAAATCGATCAATCACGATTAATTGCATCCAAAATAAGTTTGTGTTTACAGAATATATGTGTGTGTACTGTGTATGTTAATACTGTATGTATATTTACTGTAAATACACACACATATGTGTATATGTTTAGAAAATATATGTAATTTATATTTGTATATAATATAAGTCATGTTTAAATATATACACATGTAAATATTTCTTAAACATATACACGTATGTGGGTGTATTTATATACACATATAAATATGCACAGTACACACACATTTATTATGTAAATACAAACTTGTATTTTTGATGTGATTAATCAATTTGATAGCCCTATACTTTTCTCATCTCATCTGCCCTGAATTACATTTTTCACTGAACTTCTCACAATGCATTCTGGGATTGCAGGGAAACACAGGCAGCATATTTAAACAGCCTATATCACTTGGAACAGCCTTCACATTGCGAGAGCATATACAGGTGCATCTCAATAAATTAGAATGTCGTGGAAAAGTTCATTTATTTCAGTAATTCAACTCAAATTGTGAAACTCGTGTATTAAATAAATTCAATGCACACAGACTGAAGTAGTTTAAGTCTTTGGTTCTTTTAATTGTGATGATTTTGGCTCACATTTAACAAAAACCCACCAATTCACTATCTCAACAAATTAGAATATGGTGACATGCCAATCAGCTAATCAACTCAAAACACCTGCAAAGGTTTCCCGAGCCTTCAACATGGTCTCTCAGTTTGGTTCACTAGGCTACACAATCATGGGAAAGACTGCTGATCTGACAGTTGTCCAGAAGACAATCATTGCTCCATGCCATGCCGAATTGAGGCAGTAATTAAAGCAAAAGGAGCCCCTACCAAGTATTGAGTACATGTACAGTAAATGAACATACTTTCCAGAAGGCCAACAATTCACTAAAAATGTTTTTTTTTATTGGTCTTATTAAGTATTCTAATTTGTTGAGATGTGAATTGGTGGGTTTTTGTTAACTGTGAGCCAAAATCATCACAATTAAAAGAACCAAAGACTTAAACTACTTCAGTCTGTGTGCATTGAATTTATTTAATACACGAGTTTCACAATTTGAGTTGAATTACTGAAATAAATGAACTTTTCCACGACATTCTAATTTATTGAGATGCACCTGTATCTGTATCTTCTATGAAAAAGACGAAGAAGAAGAAGTTTTATTTATATAGCACTATTCCATAGCTCAAGGTTGCTTTACATACATGTACCATTTAAACTACTTAGCCTATGTTAAAAACAACTTCATAGCCTGTCAGTCTCAATTTGGTACAAAACAGTAACAAATGTGCAGGCAAACCCATCACGTCATGTGGAGGGGGCTAACGGTGAGCCTAAATATCCGGTACCAGAGCACCTCTTGATGAAGCACATCACTCAGATGACCTCTCCACTGCTGCCACTGCGGCCCACTGGCCCATGAAGGATGTGTCACCACAAACAACAAATTGTGATTTAATGCTTTTAATTTCCAATTCTCTGCTCTCCAGTCAATGGCTTTAGTCCCTCTTGTCTCACACAGAGACGTTTATAAAGAGATTGCTGCAGGAAATGAGAGCAGGTTTTTTTTTGGTTGAACGTGCTGGGGGATTTAAAAGACAAACATTGATGGCTGGTCCAGTGAAACGGCTGTGTTATTGGCTGATGTTGAGGCAAAACCCTGTTTGGATGAACCAAGGGGTCAAGGCTGGTTATCATGCTGGTGGATGCTGTAACTACGTCACCAACTAAAACTGATTTTTTTTTTCCAAAGTGTTACGTCCCTCATCAAACAGTTATGGTTCGTCTAGGAATATTGTTAGACATAACATACAAAATTTTAGGTGTGTGTATATCAAGATGGAAAGGAGCTGCACAAGGGAAACAAGTATTAAAGTAAATATTTACAATATGTACAATCAATGAATGACAGTTTATCGTTGCCCAAACAGACAGTGCATTCAACCACTGGATGTTAATGCTAACTGCTAACCTTTGAGGCTAAAGGCTTTAGCAGAGACTTCAATGTAAACACCACCGTTTCGTTAGCTTAGCACCACCGTGGGATTTGTTTACAATAGCGTCGCTGTGCTGCGCGTGCGCAGTTCAGAGTTGCTTCGGAAGTAGGTTAAGACTTCCGTGTCACGATTGTAACTATGGCAACCAAAACCAGCTCTAGTGTGCTAGCATGTGAATAGTTGCATTGCAAGTACAGTTAAGCATGTTATATGAAATGTCGGCGCATTTCAACACTGTACAAATAACAACACCGCTTTTGGTTGGTTTTGTGATGTGGCGCTTAAACTCTCAGTTCGTTCGGAGTTAAATTTAACTTTGTTCAAATAGCAGCTTTGTGCTGCAGTTAAGGGAAACAGTGATAACGTTCTCAGCAGATCTTTAAATCTCCGTGCCAGGCCAAGATCTGATTTACGAACATCCTGTGTCTTGGGTCTCTGTGGAATTTGGCTCCTCATGTTTCAACCATGTTTTGACCAAATCTTAGATTGTCTGATTCGGTCTGATACCCTACAAAACAAAACTCCCTATAACTAAGGTTAACCAAACTAAACTATCAACAGAAAATGTAGAAACAAACATCTTCAGCGTACAAGACGCCATGGCTAACCTTACTCTAACTATTCAAACAAAAACATACAAAATTAGCACCTCTCGCACTAGCCTGGTGTGTCTAATACAGTAAGGAAAACCTACATGATGTAAATATGTCACGACATGCTTACCTTACTCACAACCTCTCCAATACAATTTGCACAACTCTCATCAGTGACTAGACACGAGTTTCACAAACACAGGAGTTGGACAAACACCTTGATCGGATAACATCAAACAGGTGCAACACGCACATCAAAGTCATAGTCAACAACATACAAATCACTGATACTACTGCAAGAAAAACAGAACCGTAACTCCAACAAAAACAGATTCTCAGACTGGTCTTCTCGCAAGAGAGAGAACCGTCCTCACAGAGCCGTATCATCCCCCAGTCCAGACTATTCGCCATTAAAGTTAGAGTGACTTTTAAACTGCGCGGCCGCAGGCCATTGGTGGCACAATCACAGACGTCAGAGACCAACGTCAGCAGAGTGACAGGCAGATCCTCCAATGAACTTCGCATCTGAAACAGACAAAGCATACATACAAACGCACCCATACAGTAACATATACATAAGCAAGCTTACGTAGCACAGTGTACGTAACACAAAGCAACTTATGAAAGCATGTCTGTGGTCCCATGAAAAAGACGTCAGATTTTAAACTTCAACTTTTTTTTGTTTGTTTGTTTTTTTCAGGGCATCAGTTGAGCAACTGCCATTGAAATTAATGTGAATATTAAAGTGTACCTTTAAAGTATTGTGGACCTACTTGGGATGCAGTACAAAGTGTATCTTGGTGTGCAACTAACAAACATGAAATATTCATTTTGCTATTATGGGTATAAATGTATCAAGGCACAACAATGTTTATGCATCCTATATCATGTTTAATACATGCTTACAAAAACTCTCTCTAATGTTTCTGAATAATCCCAGGAAGAAATTAACTACAATTAAAAAGTTTGAGGTCACTAAGTTTTTATTTTTATTTTATTTTTTTTTATGTTTTTAAAAGAAGTCTTTTATTCGTACCAATGGTGTATTTATTTGATATAAAATTATGGTAAAAAATAAAAACGGTAATACTGTGAAATTATCAGTTAAATTAACTATTTTCTATGCAAATGTATTTTAAAATGTAATTTATTTCTGTGATGGATTTTCACATTTGGCTCCCAAACTCGTGAATAGCCTTCCTGATAACGTTCGGGGTTCAGACACACTCTCTCTGTTTAAATCTAGATTAAAGACACATCTCTTTGGCCAAGAATTCAAATAATGCATCTCATAATCTTGTACTGCAGTTATATCTGATCAAATGCACATTATTATTCTTTAGCTTGGGTTAAACAAATCAATTTTGCTTGGTTGGAACAGCAGCTACGCTAATTTTGTCTCTATTTGTTTCTCTGTTTCTGCCACGGGATTGACATCCTGTGGTAACTAGGATTTACACAAGCTTCAGTCTGGATCCAGAACACCTGAGAAGAGATGATGCCAACCCCTCAGAGGACCTCAGATGATGCCAACCCTGAAACAACATACAGAACTACCACATTTTGCTATAAGTTTGATTGCATCATATAATAATTGCTGTTAACAGTGTTCATCGTCTGTTTGATTACGTCTTTAATTGATTTTTCCGTACATTTCTGCCATATGTACATTAACTGACAGTCACCACTGATAAGCTACCACTAAATATTGTAGAAACTTAATTTGCTGTAAAGTTGCTTTGCAACGATTTGTATCGTGAAAAGCGCTATACAAATAAACTTGAATTGAATTGAATTGAATTGAATTGAATGGAAACCTGCATTTTCAGCAGTCATTACCCCAGTCTTCAGTGTGACATGTTCCTTCAGAAATAATTTTAATATGCTGATTTGCTGCTCAAGAAACATTTCTTATTATTATCAATGTTGAAAACAATTGTGCTGCTTAATATTTTTGTGGAAACCATCCTTTTTGGAAAATCACTTCAGATTAATGTGTCCTTGTTGAATAACAATGAATAAATAGAATAGAATAGAACAGAACAGAACAGAATAGAATAGACATACTGTATTTTACAGACTACAAACGTCTGAATGGTAGTGTATATGAAAAGAATCACAATAATACTGTATATGGATAAATGTCAAGAGATTTAAACAGCCAATACTGGAAACTATTTTTGAGTTGGTAATAATTTATTAATTTACATTGTAAAATAAATAAGAAAACATAATTTCACATGCATTTAGGTTACAAGGGATTTACTTCGAAATCGAGGGACGAAAAAAGCATGCAGTAACAGAGGAATTCAGTTGTGCTACAAAATATAATAGTATTTACTAATTAAGCATAACCTACTTTTATATGCTCTCATATTTAAATAGTCAAGAGATTCATCTCTCCATATGGTTTCATATGTCAGAAGTTTTCCTTGGCACCCTTAATTCTGCAAACATTGCTCGTAGATAACAAAGGAAAAGCTACAGATGCTCCAGCTTATAGGATATTATAGGAAAATGTAAAACTCATAAAAAGTTCAACAAAAAGTTGAGTTTGGTTTTTATATAACTTGTGCACACTGTAGTCGAGTGAGAACTGTGTTGGTGAGAGAAGCCTGCTTACTGGAGGCCTCATATCGAACAGAAGGTGCCGTCTCACACTCCAGGCCATTCACACAAGCTCTTTACAGTGAGGAGTGAAATATTAACAGCTCTCCCCCTCTGTAAGTTATCTAACTCTGCTGCTGGGCCACAAGGTAAGGTTCAGGGTGCGTCTGGAGAGACTGTTGTGCTGATAAACTTCATTTACATATTTGAAGGAGAAAACTACTTAGACAGTTGTATAAAACTACATTTAATTGCCATAAACAAGATTAATTACTTCAACTCAAATTCATATTTATAAGGGCACTGTTTATCCTTGTGTCTAATAATTTTTTTTGTATACCCTCTCAAATGATTTAAACCAACATTTGTGTCTTGTAATCTGGCTAGCATGAATCTTTCCACATTCTTCCAGATTTACGGGTCATGCCAACTTAATTAATTAATTGCACAAAAATTGGGGGGGAAAAGGGAAAAGGAAAATGAAAAGAGATGTGCATGAAAAAATGCATGCTTGCCAGACAAATTTACACCTTGGCCACATATCACGATATCTTCAATCAAACAGAGTCCCAGATCCTACTCCATAGACAGACAAGGATTGCAGCCAAGACTGCCACTATCCCAGATGGAGACTACTGTCATGAATAATGAGTAAAGAAAAGCTAGGCTTCAGATTGCTGTTTTCAAACTTGAAGTAAGTCACTGATTAGCACAGCTCATCTCTAATGTAATAAACGTAGAATTAATTATACCTGAATTACAAATAGGAAACAAATAGAAACTTGTGCATTCATTGGATGTCAAAGCAAAGAGCATAGAAAGTTTTAATAGTAAGGGAATCCATATAACCTTAAACAATTTTCACTCAGAAATTGCTTGCAAATGTCACAATTAATCACAAAATGAAACATGAAATGAATTGAAGCAAGAAGACTGAAATAGCATTTGCTTATTTTATTTACAACTTTTAAAAATAATTTTTTCCAGTGTATATCACTCTTAAAAATAAAGGTGCTTCACGATGCCATAGAAGAACCTTTTTTTTGTCTAAATGGTTCCATAAACAACCTTTAACATCTGAAGAACCTTTCTGTTTCACAAAAGGTTCTTTGTGGTGAAAGAAGGTTCTTCAGATTATAAAAAGGTAAGAAAGAGATGGTTCTTTAAAGAACCTTTGACTGAATGGTTCGTTGTGGAACCAAAAATGGTTCTTCTATGGCATCGCTGATGTGAAGAACCTTTTAAGCACCTTTATTTTTAAGAGAGTATGTGTGGATTTGCTACGTCAAACATGAATAAGCAAATGATTACAAATAATTAAAAACGGAATATATCCCAAATAGCATGATTTATAGCAAGATCACTGAAAAATGTACTATGGAAACAGCTGGACATCTAGTGGAGTTTACAAAAAGGTAAGGGAAGGACAAAGAAAAGTGGAAAAGCAAGGAGAGTGTCTAGCTTTGTGCTAGAGCCGCATGCATTTCCTGATGAAAATGAAAATGGTTTAAAACATGACAGCACCGGCGGCGAGGCTCTGGGAGAGTCTGGGTTGTCCTAGATTTACCAAATCTGACCTAGAATGGGCGTCCTCGTCTGTTCCTTGTGCATGCTTTGTTGTTTGTCTAGCCGTCAAGCAGATCAAATCTGAATCTGTGTTAATTTAAGTGTATTATATTCCATTGTTTCAGCGATCTCACAGTGTCCTTAGAAAACAAGCTTTCCCTTTCATGGGAACTTCGAACTGCGTCCTCTAGGGGTCGCTATGGGGAAACCTAGAGGACGCAGTGTCTCGTTCCCTACTCAGGGAACCATGGTTACATAAGTAACCTGAGACGTTTTGCTCTAGAAAAGAAAAGTGAGTGGTTTGTTTCCTCACTCAAACTTTACTCTTAATGTTCTGTTGTGATGAACAATTCCATATTCTCTGGTCTCAGAGACTCCAACATTCCTAAAAAATAAAGTTCCAATAACTTTATTCACATTTTATACCTGAGGCTTTTGAGACCCCAAACATAATGTCATTTTATTCACAGTTAAAGTCAAATAAATTTAATTGGCACCTTATTTAGTTTTTTTTAATCACGTTTTTGTCACAAGTTTCCAACAAGACATTCTCATGGGAAACAGGTGAGAAAAGTGCTAATAACTTCTCACAAACCCTTTTACCAAATCTGAAAGGCTTTGTGGGCTGGATAAGATTCTGACGAGTCTGGTGTCACCCACTTTGACACATTGAATGGCATGTTATGCAATGCTGGCTGCTAATTGCAAGTGCCACTTTAGAAAATGTTTCCCGTGAAATGATTCACTCGTCAGCTTTAAATGTTTGGCAGACTGTCTTTGTAATCCATATCGAATGATAAAACGAAAAGTCTTTCTAACTGTTAAGCACAGTTGCTGTGTGGATTAGTAGAAATCTATCTTCGTCTTTTATCTGTTTAAAACTATGTACTACCTCATACTGGAAATGCTTGATTCAATCTTAATAGGTAAGATTTGATGGTGTTCAGATGTGCTTTAACATCTATTTACTTCACAGATTAACAAATTTGTCAGTATCACGGTTTAAAAAAATATTAATAACGATCCAAGACGGTGTGTCATCAAAGGCAGCATAACCGGCGAATACAGGAACCTGAGTTCACATCTTTGTGCCAAGAGATCTGGCTGACAAGGTCTTAAATGGTTCTAAATCCTGACGCTGTGACCATTGCTTTCCTAATTGCTTTGACATGTAGTCTTTGTTTAATAAGAACTAAATCCAGGGGCAAATCATGTTTGCGTGTCGAGAATGGGAAGATATTTTCTCAATGTCTAAAATAAGCAGTTTATCTCCTGGAAAGGCATCAAAGAGTCACTTGCTCTTATTACATGCAACGGAATAAAGATGAAAAGAAATTTCTTTCCCATAGAGATCTTTCTGGTTTTATATGGAATGAGCAGTTTGTTGTTATGTATTTCTGTTTGCAAATGAGAATAGTTGAATTATTATAAATGTTTATTAGATTTTGATCAAAAATTGTGATGCAATGATACAAACATACTCGGTGCCATTTAATTATAATGCTTTCTCTCTCTCTCTCTCTCTTTTTTTTTGGGATATAAAGTGGGAACCTTTCCACTTTAGAGCTCAAAGGTTGTGGAGGCTGATATTATTTTTAAAAAGCAATTTTTAAATAGCAACATACAGCAACCCAGAATTCTTATAGCCTTATAGAAACACATTTATAATAGAAATGCAACATAAACAATCAATGCCACACTACACTCGTTGTGTTTGTACTGTGAGTTGACAGATAAGCCAGGTAACTCTGACACCGAAAACAGACGGTGCTGCCAACCAAATAAAGCACTGATTAATTAAAGCTACTCATCAGTGCCTAAGGAACATTATGTCTCAGTTGGCACAAAGACCCAAACAACTTATTGGAAAATTGCAGGTTTCTGCCTCTCCAGCTAAACACTGATCTGCACAAATGATTCATCTATATGACATCTTGCAAAAAAAAAAAAGAAAAAAAGAAAAATACCTCCTGCATGTCTTGTTAGATGACAAACCAGTTAGACAATCAAACATTGTCAAAAACAATTAGGTTTGTTGTCTGATTCACTCTGTGTACTTCAGAAAACATTATGTCAGGTAAGGAGCTTAAAGACAGCACATGCACAAGAAAAACAAATGGTGTCATATTCCATCTGTGGATTCATTTTTTTATCTTATGAGCTAAGGCTTATATTTTCCAGTACTAAAATAATTTTGGGGCTTTGACAAGTCTAAAGGATGCATCATAAACCTGATTAACATTGCTCATGAATATTACTGAAGTGATGTAACTTTGACCTGTAACTGGTTTGCTGAAAAGCAGGTAAGCTGGCCACATTAGGATTAATGCTTTTTTATTGACATGAGGCTTCTGTTGAGTCTTAAAGTGGTTATTTAAAAGGATAGTTCGCTCAAAAATGAAAAATATCTTATACGAATGCTTTAAACTGATCAAAAGTGATGATAAAGACATTTATAATGTTACAGATAAATGCTGTTCTTCTGAACTTTTTATTAATCAAAGAAACTTGAAAAAATTCTACTCAGCTGTTTTCAACATAATAATAATAATAATAATAATAATAATAATAATAATAATAATAATAATAATAATAATAATAATAATAATAATAATAATAATAATAATAATAATAATAATAATAATAATAATAATAATAATAATAATAATAATAATAATAAATGTTTTTGAGCAGCAAATCAGAATTTTAGAATGATTTCTGAAGGATCATGTGACTGGAGTAATGATGCTAAAAATTCAACTTTGAAATCACAGGAATAAATTACATTTTGAAATATATTCAAATAGAACACAGTTATTTTAAATAGTACAAATATTTATAAATTTGACTGTTTTTGCTTTACTTTGGATCAAATAAATGCAGGCTTACAGTATTTCACTCAGATGAATGATGATTATCAATTTAACTGAGATAGAGAGGCAGACAGTAGTAGATACATAGAAAGATGCATAGGTTGGCAAACATTACATAGAGAAGCAGTCACACCAACAGTCAGAAAGAGAAAGAGAGTGATAGAACAAGAGGCAGAGAGAAAAGAGACTGCTTTAATCCTCTCAATCCTCTCTCTCTCTCTTCTGCTTTAACATCACATCACCCTCTCACTGACCCACTTTGTCTCCCAGTCTGCACACCACTGGCGGACTCTGCCTGGTTCAGCTGGGGTCAATAGCCCACTAAAGCCGCCCACACTAATCGTGTTAGTTTTAAAGGTGTGTTTGGATGAGCTCGCCACTGTGTGGGTGGATATTTGTTAGTGTCTGTGCTGTTGTGCTAGATGAATGAGAAAGTTACACACATGAATGTTTGTGTGGGCACCTCTGGCATTGCTGATGCACCATAGCATCTGCATTCTCAAATGTGCAGGAAAAAAACCCAAGTGATAAATTAGCAGAGTCCTTGCTATACTATCTTCATTGTGACTGCATTTCACTTAATGGCGAGAACATCAAGGTAACAAAATTCTCATCACAATGCTAGAAGAAATCCTGTAGCTGAAACAGCGAATGGCACAAGTTTGATTCCCAAGGAATGCATGAATTAATAAAACGTATACTGTATCTTGAACGTATTAATGCAATATAAGTCGGTTTAGATAAAAGCATCTGCTAAATACGTAAATGTAGAATACCAAGCCAATGTGTCCATATTAAAGCAATATCACACTTGATGGGCCTGCCATTAGTTCAAAAGTAGTCTTTGTAATTAATTTGATAATATAGCATAGGAACTAGCAACAACAACAATTATTGTTGTTCAACGAATTTTCACAGGTGAAACCTAGTCAGTATTCAAGTGATTGTGAATTTCACCTGAGAGTGAAAAATTTCCCCACACAGATTTTGCACTGGGTTCAGCTGGTCAAGCTACACTATTGACAATAGACAGTTTTGCTCAAGAAAATTTGCAGAAGTGTCCAATGCTGTTGGGCTGTTATATCAGCTCTCTTGGAACGCTGTTCGACCAATCAGATTCTAGAATCAGAACTAACAGCTACAAGGAGCTATAAGCTTTCCTAATAGGCCAATGCAGAAACATATGCACAGTCTTGATGATCGCTTGTTTTCATACGGCGTGGACAGCGTTTTTTTTTCATTCGAATGAAATGCTACCCTGGCATCTGGAACTGGCGAGGCTGCACAGAATGTGTGCTAGGAGACATGAAGCATATTAATTCATAATCTATTTGACACAATTTCGTCAAACATCACATTATTCTGTGATAAAAGGCAGACGCTGTAATGTGCTGATATAGAGTCAGGCCGTCGCTCATATTTAGTGTTCCTACTGAATATGCATCAGAGCCATAATGGGATAAACACATTATTCAATACAAGTGGCTGCATGGTGTACTTGGGGTTCTTCATTTAGGCACGTAAACTGCGTGTTCACGAACATATTCCTTTTCACTTGTTTATAGGCTTGGGCACTTCCTTTTTCTTCTTCCCTGTGACCTTTGATGGCAAAGAGACAATTACATTTATGCTTTGTGTGCATGATTGTGTTAAAGTGATACTGAAAGTCTGCCATCGGTCTTGCCTTGAGCCTCTAAATAATGAGAGTAAATGTTACTGTTTAAAGATGGTGTGGTAAGCAAGTGGAGGTCAGATATGTGGGAGAAGAGAGACAAAAACAGAGAGAGAAGACTGTAGTTGATATTAGCATGCTAGATTCTGTAGCTCTGTCTTGTTTTCATTCCTTTATTTTGTTGTTTTTAAACAAAAATGCACAAAAATAATGCCTGGCTGTGTTTGACTGGTAATTTTTAAAGTAAAAATATAGAAATCGCAAATTCTTGAAATTCATCATCATACCCAATTTGATATTAGTCAGATGACTTTTTGAAAATGCCTCAACTTAAGCAGTTAAAAAAAGAACATATGAAACTACTTTTCAGCAAATGATCATAGTTGCTTTAACCTTCAGAAAATGTCAAATAATCCATAGGAGGTTCAAATAATGCAGATTATTCTAGGCATTTTTTTTACCCTTTAAACGTAAGACTTTTGTCAAATGTCAAATGTGATTTTTCTTTTTGTCAGCAGTACACATAAAAAATGATATACAAGCACTGAATGCCATTAAATTAAAAAGACAAAGCACTTGCAACTCACAGCAGTTTACAAAATATGCCCAACTTAAATGTGCCGAAATGCAAGCATCACCTTGATGCATGGTGTATTTAACACCAGAACAGTGATAATTAAAAATTAACTTCACACTGCAAAGCAATACACTGATAGAAAAAAAAAGTTATCTAAAAAGATAAGTAGGCCTACTGACCTTAAAGGAACACTCCACTATTTTTGAAAATAGGCTCATTTTCCAACTCCCCTAGAGTTAAACAGTTGAGTTTTACCGTTTTCGAATCCATTCAGCCGATCTCCGGGTCTGGCGGTAGCACTTTTAGCTGTAGCTTAGCATAGATCATTGAATCTGATTAGACCGTTAGCATCTCGCTCAAAAATGACCAAAGAGTTTAGATATTTTTCCTATTTAAAACTTGACTCTTCTGTAGTTACTTCGTGTACTAAGACCGACGGAAAATGAAAAGTTGCGATTTTCTAGGCTGATATGGCTAGGAACTATACTCCCATTCCGGTGTAATAATCAAGGAACTTTGCTGCCGTACCATGGGTGCAGCAGGCGCAATGATATTACGCAGCGCCTGAAAATAGGCTAACTTCTGTCAACATAACCAACGTGACCACCTGCTTGCACTAGGAACGTGCTGGGGACTATTTTCAGGCACTGCGTAATATCATTGCGCAAAAATATAGAAACTATTTGGTCATTTTTGAGCGAGATGCTAATGGTCTAATCAGATTCAATGATCTATGCTAAGCTGCAGCTAAAAGTGCTACCGCCAGACCCGGAGATCGGCTGAATGGATTCGAAAACGGTAAAACTCAACTGTTTAACTCTGGGGAGTTGGAAAATGAGCCTATTTTCAAAAATAGTGGAGTGTTCCTTTAAATCAACAAAAATCTCTTTTAGTGACCACTTTTTGCAGCAATAATAGCTTTACGTCTACGAGGTAAAGGTGCTCCAGCGTTACATCATTCTGTCCTACTCTTCCATGCTCTAGTTCAGGTTAGTTGCCTAGTCACCTTAATTTTTTATGGTACATGGATCAATCAGAATTTATATCGCTCATCGCTTCCGTGATACATGTTTTCTTGCTAAATTTCCTGCTATTATGTACCATCAATTTTTTTTCTCTATTTTCTCAAACTGCCAAGACTAATGGGAAGCATTATGTGATACCATTACCATCATACTTCTGCAGGTATGGAGTATTTAGTAATGTCTTCACTATGAAAGTTTTTTGGGAAAAGTTTTTCAGGCATGTAGCTTCCATCTTCTGTTAAGTGAACCAGCAGGGCCCTGGGCATCCAAAAGCTTGGATACTGTGTTGCAGCCATTTCTCAAATGTATGCATTTGCTTTAATTTATCTCTTTGGAATTCTGTTTAGTCTTCGTTTTCAGAGCTGTCTTTCAGTTTCCTTCAATATATGACAACTTAAAGATCAATATATCAGCACCCCAGTCAACTTCAGGAGAAAAGGAGATCAAAAATAGCAGAACAGTTGCTCTTTCATCTTAGGTTCACATGTTCAAAAGATGCAAGCACCAAGGGGAAACCTCTTCTGCTAAATAAAACACCTTAACCAAAAATTATTAATGATGAATATTTGATTAAAGGTTCAGGCTTCTTTAGTAAAAGAGTAACAGGGCTGCTTATAATCTGCTTATCTGATTTTAATGCAGCCAGATTTATTTATTAACATTCCATGCCGGATGTCTTCAGCTGATGTCTAGATGAGTTACCTACTGAAGACCTCATGTTTAAAAGTTTGTATATTGAGAAAAAATAGTCATATTATGGGTCGTTTTTGCTTAATCTTTCACTCTTGTAGTGCAAAAAGCTAATAAACAAACCATGTGATGTGTTATAAAAATATAATTATTATTAATATGTATTTGAATCAATATTATAAATGTACTAGCTATTATACTGTTTATTTAGGAACACTGCGGCAGACCTCTTATTTTGAGCATGACTTATTTCTTTCATTTGCTGAAATCTCAATAATAGAAATGCACTAATGTAATAGTAAATAATTTGTCAGTTAATATTTAGCTGATAAATGACTGATGCTTTTGTTACTCTGCAGATCTGCATATTAAAATATACAAACAAAATAGTTTTATAAGCCTTTGTGCCAAAGTCAGGATCTGACTGGACAGACCCGACAATTTAACTTGATAACAGATGGACAATATAAATTATAGTTGTCAATCAATGAGCTGCTGATTCTATAGAAAACTCCATTGTGTTTAATACTTATGTATTAATACTTAATACTCTTGAATACTTAATACCTCTTGAACACAGATGGTGACAAAACTCACTTCAGCGTATCTGGGGATATCTTGCCCCAAAATAATAGGTCGCTTGAAAATGTAAAAGATAAAGTGTTAAAGAGTGCATGAAAGTGAATTCGAGGCATTAGCTTTAGCTCACCTTCACTTCAGGACAAAATACTCAAAAGTATTATGAGGAGCGGATAAAATAAGTGTGTGTGTGTGTGTGTGTGTGTGTGTGTGTGTGAAAAAACTCATTTTGGGGGCATTTTCATTTGTAAAAACAATATATTAAAATTTAATTAAAATTAGGGTTATAGGTTATAGTAATTAGCTCAGTATAAAAACAGAAGAGATCCATGGAATGTCCACATTTAGATGGCCAAGTAGATTTAGATAGCCATGTGTGTTTTGGAATTCATTGTTATTTTAGTTGTTATTATATTTGATAATTCCACAGTCTAAGAACACTACTGTAATCTTCGTTAAGTCATCACAACCTAAAACTGAATAATTCAGTCTAACGGCTTTGTAACTGTTGCTTTATTGTGACATGTTTTCAGGTTTAAAAAGTGCTGAATATAATTGCCTTTCAGATACCTCTCTCAGTAACTATGCTTCTGTACTTTGTCATTATGAAACATTGCATTTCAGTAAATTGATTCAAATTACATTGTCAAGATGCACAGTTTTACCAGTTTAGTTAATGCCATTTTTTCCCGAAAATAAAATTATTAGAATTAATTTGGCCTTTAGATAAAATGTTCTGTAAAGGTCAAATGCCCCTGGGGTTTATTGACCAGGTAGGGAGTCATTTATCCCTATGCTTATTGTTTCCATTTGATTCACATGCATAATAGCTGTTGGGTGATGCATAATGATCCTCAACATGTTAAATTTATATGTAAATGTGTTACAGTTTATCAGTATATGGACATTGTTATATACTTCTTCCCCCATCTTCCCCTATTTAACTGTACATTACTGTATATACATCAACATTACATAAGCACAGGGTTATTAAAGGCCATTTCCATATCAACAAACTCCAACAAAATCACAAAACTTGCACCACCTTGTGGTACTGTACCAGTTTTTTTTTTCTTTTTCTTTTTTTCAAAAGGAGCCTTTATATCAAAGCAATGTTTGATAGCAATGACATGGGCATGACCTATAAAAATTATTTTATATGTCATGCTTAATTAGCAAAGATATATTCACAGACCTATTTTAAAAGTTAGTGACAGCACATGAAGCAGTTCCGATGGTCATGATCACCTCAAGCCAATAATTCACACAAACCACTTCCAAAGGACATTCACAACTGCTTTATCCAATAGCTTTTAACTACATTCAAGATCATAAGATCCAACTTGCCTGAAAAGATACTAAAATAATACACCTATCTTTTTGTTTATCTTACTTTAGAATTCAGGTAATCACACAACTTTAAGAGACCACTTAAGGATGAAATGACTGGGGCTGGGGACCAAAACATTGTTTTTTTGTTTTTGTTTTTTGCTTATACTTCAATCAGTTTGTCATTTAATGCTTAATCAGTCCAGTCCTGACTCATTACTCAGTGCTCCGTTTGTGCAGATGACAACATTTATAGTTGCATTTCCAGCCTACACTTTTTTATTATTCTGCAGCATGATTTTTTTTATAGGTTTATGATTGCACAGTGCATGGTTTAATTAAACTAAATCATGATTAACCGATCTAGTTTTATATACCACCGAGTAACATTTAACAAGTAAGGTCACGCACTTAAATGTATGAACATCTATTTGTCCTAGATGCACAGGTTAGCGCCTGCGTAATCAAACTACCTTGCCCTACTTCTGGATGGAGAGCCGTATATACCTGAGCGCACCCATCGCCCCCTCCCACTCGAGCTCTCATTGCAGTAGGAGGGTCCATGTGCACACAGTGACGTCGCTACGCAAGTCTGTCTGATTCCTCTGCTGTTTGTATTAGTCTTCAGTTGGGCGCCTTCAACAATCTAGTAGCAACGTGCACGTAAACAGAAAACAAACGACAGGACGTCTCGGTGAAGTCGCCGATGACCGCTGTACGCGTAATGCGCTGTCGTTAAGGATCTCGCGTCATGCGCGCGGCAGTGTGCGGTGCGTTCAGCTGTCACAACTGAAACTAGTACATGCAAGCAGTCGCAACACTGGGAATACTTCTAAACACAACTTAACGCCACTGTTTGGTGTCATTCTCTCAGTTTTGTGCATTGGATTACTAGTGACCAGCAGTAGAGATAACTGTCACAATTGGATGTCGTAATTACGGTAAGATGTCTTAATATTATTATCATCATTATATCGCTGGAGAACAGAGCCGTCCTCTGTGTATGAGGTATTGCAAATGCAGAGCGTTGAAAACTCGTCTAAAACTTGCAAATTTGTGACAAGCGATGTTTCACTTGACAGGACCCCTGTGCTGTGCATGAAGTGCATGCACTTTAAAGCAATGAAAAGAAAAAAACAGAAAACAACATCAACAATATAAATCACAACCGCATATAATAATTCAATCAATAATGTATCCTTTAGTAACATCCTTTGCATAACATTGTAACATGTTTTGACGTTTTCTCGGCTAAACTAAATCCTGGCAGCAGTCAGGATTTATGTAAGTGAATACTGTTTAACACAGCTATTGCTAACGCCTTCCATCAAATTTAGCCTACATCATGTTTTAAATAGTTATAGCAAAGCTTAGCGCGATCTCGTGATAAGTTCTTCACGGGATATAAGCTTTATTATTTCGCGTAACGTTAACATCATCCTGTCTTATTTACTGTACGTGTGCTAGAAGTCGGTGCATCTAGAGTTGAGTGCAACTGAAGTTTATTCAGCCATATGGGACTCAATAATTACGAGTGATGTTCATATACAGTACAAACACTGGCGAATAAGATTTATTATTGTGAAAAATGCATGAAAACCTCCGCATATTTATTCCACATATTTAAGCATACTTGCTTCACGTGACGTCATGTGATGAACAACGATATTTAAACAGGGGCTCTTTTGCAGAAGAAACAACTGCGTCACATTCATCATTCTGGAGGTCGCTGTGCAATGCAGCATGAAATTTCACGCATCCGAACCTACACGTAAAGTTGACTAAGTTCGTAATTAAGATGTTTGGAATGATTGTCGTAGAAATATTGTGGCTACAAAGCTTATAAATAAAAGACTGACAGAGCGACGGGACCAATCTGTGAGTGGCGTGATAAACTTGACGACAGTGTGTCTGCTTCTGTCCAACGGTTGCACGCTAAAGTACGGTATCGTGGGAAGAAGACGATAGGGAGAAAAAAGAAGAGACCAAACAAAAACAACGAACTACGTGAAACGTTTAAAGCAGCACTGTCATCACCATATGACTTTGCTTTGAAAAGTGCGATGCCTAATGAGCTATATGTTGCTACAGAAGAACTACTCAGTTCTCGTCTTAGTATAGATGGTGAAAGAAGTCTGTATATGTACTGTACATGACTGACAGTTTAAACTCACAGCGGTTCTATTGCGTCTTCAGTCCCTCCCCTAATGCTCTTGGTGCTGTCAACAGTGTGGGAAATTAACTTTTTTTTTCCCCCAAGCCATTAAAAAAAAAAACACATTACATACGTGAAAATAAACAAATGCACAATGCATTAAATCCTGCACCGTTTACAGATTTAAACTAGTTATTTTTGCATTGACGCTGTCTCTGCTTTGTAAGTCTCAGTCCACAGTTTTTTTTTTTTGGAAGCCTGTTTAGGCTGCCAGCACCAAGATGAATTACTTATGGGGCATTTGGAATTTCAGGAGGTGTACACATTTGTCAATTTAACATAACTAAATGTAACTGCTGAAATGAGTCCTTACATTGTATCGTTGCCATCTGAGGGACAGAAGGATTCACTTTTGTTAGATAAACATATGTTCAAAGATAATGTACAGTAGATAAATAATTGTATACCCTTCTACTTTACTAGAAATATAAAATACTACTGCTAATAATAATAATCCATAAACAAAGGATTAAAGAACAAAGAAATGACACATTCTATTATACACTATAATAAATACATGATGAAGATTATCACCAGTAATGAGACTGCCTGACAGTAGTGCCATTAACACTGTGAACATAATAGAACTGTATGTCCGTGGATGTACAGTATATGAGGGGCAGAGGCACATTTTTATGAACTTGACCTATTACCATCCCTCCTACATTTTTGTCTTTTAGCAGGTAAAGGACGTTTTATGGTGCATACATATAGCAGCTGAAGTTAGAGTGTGTGGCAAAGTAAAGCACAGGGATTTGCTTGGAAAAAAAAGTTGCCTGCTAGGTCACAATTCATATTCAATGAGAGGGCGAGTGAATTCCATGAAAACTACCTTGAATGTGGAGCACTGCTCTTGATGTCTGCAGAGGCAGTGCCAGGATCCAGCACTTCTCAAAGCAAAGACTTTCACAGTTAATTTACAAATTTGCTAATTTATAGTGGATTCACATATCATGCTGGTAAAAACATGTAAAGATGTAATTGGTCAAATCCAAACATCTCAGCAGGAGAAGATGGGGATGCACAGTGGTCTGACAGAGAGGGGTGGCTCCCACATTTTTAAAGAAGAGGGCATTTGCAATACCATTTAATTAGCATCCCATTTACATCTGAGGATAGAAATTGGTTATAAAAAAACAAACAAAATAATATCTGTATTAAATGCAAAAAATAATATATAAAAATTTGTGGTAAGATGTTTTAAAGCCCAATGAAACTTATAAATAAATGATACATTTCTTTGTAATAACAAAACTGAAAACAGTATATCTGTAATGCATTTTCCAAAAAATAGACACATTAAACCAGTAATGAATAATAATTATGTGTGCACTTTGGTTTGACAGTCAGAGTAATGAAATTGCTTTGTACTAATCAAAATATTGCTATTTTGTCTGTAAAGTCTAAATGTCTCTAATTTATTGGTCCATTAGGTTTATCAAATGATCCAGGTATGGAGACTAAAAGATACCAAAGTTACTGCGAAGGGGCAAATGCAGAAAGCAAATGGGCACAGATGCCGAACACCATGGAGTACTGCTGTTCTGCCGAAGAGAATTTGACAAACAGCGACGTGCTCATGGATATTGTTAACTCGAGCAATGCCCCTAACGTGCCGTCTGCCTGCAAGGACAACAACTTTAAAACTACAGAGACAACAATGCTTAGAGTTAACCAGAATCAACCGTTACCTTTTCCCTCCTTTAACAACTCCTTCCACAACCGCAAGTCAGAAACAGACTCAAAGGAGCTCTCCAAAACAGTTGCTGAGTCTATGGGCTTGTACATGAATGCTGCCAGGGAGGCAGACTTTAGCTTTGCCCAACAGGGTACTGCAGGAGGGCAGGGTAACCCGGAGAAACTGTATCCTCTTTGTGGGAGAGCAATTGAAGACAGCCAGTCCAAAATGACTGGGAGTCCAAAGATGAAAGCTCCCCCAGCTTCATTCCCACCTGGGGCCCAGCTACCCAATGGTGGCCCTCAGGAGTGCGGTGTGGTCTCTGCCTCAGTGCCCTCTGCACTGGCCACTGCTCTTTCGTGCAGCACTGATGGGTCTGGACCCATGTCTAGTCCTACCGGACACAACATGGTGTCATCCACTACCAGCCCCATCTTCTTTGACTCTGATTGTCCGACGCTGGCTTCTGCCTGCAAAAACTTGACCCAAGGTCAACACACCAGTCCCAACACCTGTAGCCCTGTAAAGTCCAGCATGGTGGGGTCACCTCCACTGGCCAGTCCGCTCAGTGTTATGAAGTCTCCAGTTTCCAGCCCTCATAGCATAGGTAGTGTGAGCTCACCGCTTTCCTGTAACACCAACATGAGATCATCCGTCTCAAGCCCAACAACAAATGGAGGCAATACCTGTAACATTAGACCATCCCTCTCCAGTCCACCCACCGTTGGCAGCATGACCATGTCCAGTCCCAGGAACTCATCCAGGGGCTTCTCGGTCTCTAGCCCTCCCAGTGGATTGGGCCTAGTTCAAAATGATATCAACAGCCCTGAGAGCCGAGAGCACGACTTCAAGGCATTCGAGTTCCCGAAGGTAGAAAATGTGGATGGGGAAATATTTAACATCGGCTTGGATGCTATGGGCGTGGCCAAATATATCAAAAACGAACCTGGCACTGATTACAGGAGTATGTGCCTAGGCAGCAGCAAGAGCGCCATGCCACATTCTCCTTTCGTAACTCACATTAAAACAGAGCCGAACAGAGAGGCGACATGTTCGAACCTCCAGTTTGTAGAGCCGCAGCACTCTCTAGGCTGCTTTCCTTCTACAGAGACCACATACTTGTCTTTGAGGGATAATATTGACGAATATAGTCTTTCTGGGATCTTGGGACCTCCTGTTTCGTCTCTGAATGGCAACTATGAACCTGGTGTGTTTCCTAACAAAGGCCTGCCTAAGGGGATTAAACAGGAAACCAATGATGGCGGCTATTACCAAGAGAATAATAATGTGCCCACGCCGGCTATTGTTGGCGTTAATTCAGGTGGACATTCATTTCATTACCAGATCGGAGCGCAAGGAACAATGTTGTTTTCACGCCACAATCTGAGGGACCAGACGAACCCCTTGTTGAATCTAATTTCTCCAGTTACTGGATTAATGGAGACGTGGAAAACTCGCCCAGGCCTGTCACAGGGGCCTCTCTCTGCCAGAGGGGATGGCTATCCAGGCTCTGTCTGCCTTACAGAAAACTTGGAAAGGTAAGACACACGCAGGGAGTTTTTATTAATGTGTTGTAGTGTTGTTTTATACTCAAACATTAGATTAATCCTATCCCCAAAAGAGAAGGCGAAAAAAACTATGAAACCATGTAAGAATTAAACAAATGTTACAAATGCTATGGAGACAATTCGCTAAAATTAGGCTAAATCAGTTGTATTTGTCTGGAAGCTCCCAGTCAACATGATTAACTGACAGACAAATGGCTTGCCTTCGAAACATCCTCTCCACCCTAATGGGAAGGACTTACCGCTTTTGTGGTACATTAAATCTACATTTAAAATTGAAGTTGACCAGCATATGATCTCAACCCAACACTGTATGGCATTCTCACTCTACTAAGCTCCACTATAGGAGGGAAGCAAAGTTTCCTTCTTATCAGAACTTTGTCTGGGTCTGTGAACATAAACAACCTGTGTTGTTATCAGAAGATCTTGTGCAATGAAATACATCTTGTTATTGAGTCCAGTCATTATGCACCAGCGTCATACATAATTAATGGTAGGTCAAGTACCTTTCTCTCCGAAACAATGATAAACAAGCAGTTTTTATGAAAGGCTTTTAAACAAACAATGGGAGAGATCGAAAGAAGACAGCAAGTTGCTTAATTAATCATTTGAGACAAGAAACTGATTATTTTTAACCCAGTGCTTCAGTATAGAATTAACATGAGGACGCAACTTTTTTTGCGACCTTGTCCACTTTAGCCACTGCCATGTGAACACTGAATCAACTGCAGTGGGCCTTAGGAAATCCTCGCCAGTTACTGAAGTCATAAATGTTTGCTTACCAGACTTTAAATTATACGGTTGCATAATTTCTTTAATAAGCTTGCAAAGTGCAGGAAGCCCTAAACAGTGCTATAAAGCATATCCCATCTGACAGTCAAAACTTTTATAAGAGTCAGATGTTTGCAGAGTTAACTGAGTGATACATTGAACCCCCTTTTCAGAATGTGTTCATTTGATGCTATTCTGAGACAAGGCAATTACAGCTAGCCGAGCTCTAGCTGTATAGCTAATGATTTTCACCCCATCCCAGATGTCCTCTGAAACAGTCAGCCAAGCACTCATTCAAAATAGAGTGTCTTTTTTACCACTCTAATGATATCAGGAAATATGTAATGCTAAGTTGGCTAACGAGAGAAGTGTAAATATGTCAGTTGTCTCTAGGTTTGTAGCTTTGTCATGTATTTTTTGGCTAAAGAGTTATAGTGAGTCTACCTTGTATATTTCATTTAAGCAGACCTTTGAAAAAAAAAAGTCTGTTTACTTAAGAGTGTGGATTCAAGCTGAGCCCACCACTGTAGCACCATCTATTATGAAGCAGTCCCTTCTGACTGGCTACTAGGCTACAGTGAATTATTTAAGTTTATGATTTACATTGCGTACTGCTATTTAATTGTTAATGTGTGTGTTCTTTTCGGATAAGAGGTTACATGGAATGTGGTCAAGCAGGTATCCTATTCAAATACTTTTTCCTTAAAAGGATTTATTTAAGGTTCAATTATGAACTAAAAAGTTATTTTTAACAGCATTTTTTTAAATCTAGCTTAATGTTCATTTAAAAATGTACTATTTTTACATAAGATAGTTTTACGTAGTATATTATTGTTAATTTTCAATTGTTCATAATACATAATTTACAAATTTTAATTCATACAACTTGAAATGTAAATGTTAATATTAACCAAGATTAATAAATGCTGTAGAAGTATTTTTTCTTGCCTTTCAAATGTTGGAGGTCAGTTAGATTTTTAAATAGCTGCATTTATTTGATCAAAAATACAGTAAAAGCAGTAATATTGTGAAATATGATTCAAATTTCAAATAACTGTTTTCTATTTCAGTATGTTTAAAAATGTATTCCTGTGATGCAAAGCTGAATTTTCAGCATCATTACTCCAGTCTTCAGTGTCACATGGTTTTTCAGAAATCATTCTAATATGCTGATTTGGTGTTTCAGAAACATTTCACTATCAATGTTTTTGTAGAAACCACAATACATTGATAAGTTCAAAAACAACATTTATTTGAAATAGAAATCTTCTGTTTGTAACTTTATAATTGTCTTTACTGTCACTTTTGATCAAGTTAATGCATCCACGCTAAATAAGGTATTCATTAAAAAAAATATTGATCCCAAACTTTTAACTGTGGCCTATACACAATCATGTAAACAAGTTGACAAGGGGTATCTATGATCAAGAGAAATTCATTTTTATTTTGACACTCATAATAATTTGCCTTTGGGCACAGCAAATTTCTGATGTTCTTGCTATCTTCTGCTCTCTCTCTTTCTCAATGGTTCAATGCTGTCACCAAGTTTGAAAAAAATAACTACCACACTGAGCAAACCATGACTGAGTGACAGAAGCGGAAGGCGGTGGGAGAGGCGCTGATCTAAAACCTTCTTTTTCCAATTGTAACTGAAAGGTTAATATTCAGGTTCTGGGGGGATGTCAGTCAGGTAAGAGTAAAAAGGACTACAAATATAGATAACAAGCTACGAATGTTACAATGATACAGCAGTTTACTTTGAAGGCAACCTATATAGTGGGAGACGCATCGCTGCTGACAGGTTCAAAGTCACCCTCATCCTAATGAGATCCAGCTTAGCCAGAATGTCAGAGTAGATGACAGTCAGAGGTGGGATGGCTCACTGCCACGTCGGCCCCAGCTGGCCCTCAACATCACACACTACACCTGGTCAGTCAATATCTCTGTATGTTTCCACTCTTTTCTTTTGTTTTCTCTGTCTTTCTCTAATGTTTCTTATTTATGTTGCCTCCTTCATAAGCCATTAGGTTCGTCATAGGAGTCCTTTGGCACACACAGATCTTTGATATCAGCATTAACTATAAGCCATTATTGAATCAATTACATATTATAACTCAGAAAAAAGTAAGAAAGAGAAAAGCGAGTGAGAAAATGACACAGGCAGTAAAGTGGGGGTGGGGAGAGAAAAAATGTTTGGTGCCTTCAAGCTGTGCATGGTAGTGTGAGGGAAATCTCTTCTTGCCTTTGTTTTTCTCTTTCATACACTGATGAAAAAGTGCTGCCAAAAAGGCAACCTGCAGTGATATGTCCGTTACAACTTTTTGAACCACTCTGAATGTAATTATTGATAAAGAATATAGTTGAAACTGTGGCATCTCGTCAAATCAAGTAGAAATGACAGAATTAGTGAAAAGTGAAACACATTTTTTGCAGTTTAGTTATGCCTGGTAACCAGTAGAATGCATTTGATTGAAATGCTAAGTGAAAGAATAAGCCATTTGTTGTTTGAACACAATAAGGAAGATTGACAGTGAGTATTAACCGAGAGGAATGGAAATCCCCTTTAACCAAAATTATGCAATTGAGTGATGCAGCATAGCAAAGGGCAGCAGGTCGCACCACTAGCAATGACATTTTCACTGAATTTCAAACTGCACTTACCCAGAGCAGCAGAACAGAATGAGACAGTCATTCACATAGGACACTCACAAATATAATTCACTGTATTTATCATTTATTAGTAGTATATTATTAAAACTTGCGCTAGCTTATTTAGGATATGTTTTGCTGATTTATTAGATATTGAGTGCAGAATTTTATGCGTGCAGTTTTGTATGACATATTATTTCCAGCTGCAGACAAGCTGAAATTAGGCTGAAGCACAGACCTTATACAGCATTGCATAGTCATAAAAAAAGAATGAATTAAATACATAGATGTCCACTACATTGTCAAGAAATATAGGCTACTTTAAACTGAAGGAGCATGATAAAACTGTAAAACCCTATAGCATGTCTTAAGAATGTATGTCTTAATAATATTTGGAATAAATATTCTTTATACAGCAGAATTCAATATGGCTGGACTGAGTATGCCAGAGGAGGCATGTTAAGGAAGCAGCAGTGCAGGAGGAAGAGAGGTCTTTGCTCTGGAGTTTGGCCAACTCTTAATGTTCCTCCAGCAGATGAAAGGGCATATCCCTGTGAGAGCACTAATGAGCTCTTAATTGTATGTTCTTCTACAAAATTAATGGCCAGTGTAAATTTGATAAATTTGGACGTGGCTGGATACTAATATACCAATTAAATCCCAACCTCACAAAATCTGGCCCTCTGCATGATGGGCTCTAGACAGGGGCAACACCTCTGTTCAATTGTAACGGGAAGCAGAAATGGGAAGAAGTGGGAAATGGAAGTGAGAAGTGTGGGGAGTATGGAGAGACTTTCCTCTGGGTTCTGCACCAAGTGATGGAAACTATTTTATTGCTTATTTGGGAGTAACAAATATCTGTAGAGATCAATATTGCTTTGAAATTCTATGTAAATTTAATCCCAAACCTTACAAAACATAATTGTGCAGGAAGTCATTATGTGTTCCTGTGACTCCCAGGAAATCACTTCATCACTTATTAAACGCTTCCCTAACTTAAAAAAAGTTTTAAAGTAATTTTTTTTAAGAGTTAGTTCACCCAAAAATGAAACTTCTGTGATCCTTTGCTCACCCTCATGTCGTTCCAAACCTGTATGACTTAATTTCTTCTAAGGAACACAATAGATGATATTTCAAGAAATGTCTATACAATGGAATTCAGTGGTAACTGTAACATTCTTCAAAATAAATGTATTTTGTGTTCCACAGAAGAAATAAATTCATACAGGTTTGGATTGACATGAGTAATAATATTTTATTTTTGGTTGAACTATCTCTTTAAGCATGCTACAGTATAGGGTTAACCTAGTGTGCTAAGTAGCCTAATCTCCTAAGTGTGGGTGAATAAAACATAATTAATCCAGAGGTACCAAAAAATGCAGTCCACAGATGAATTAATATGAAGCAGAAAATGTTCGGATTTAGAGTAGTAAGTTTGCAGGCAGTTTGTTATGATATACATCAACTACATTTCAAATGAAATATTAATCACAAAGTCTGATGTACTTTAAAATATTTAATACAAACAGATTGTAAATATTCAATGCTTTTGGCTTGTTGCTTCTGTTTTTCGAAATAATGATAGTGTATCACGATGTGTGATGACATGTAGAAAATGATGAGTTTGTTGCCTAATTACTTCAATTTGATTGCCAATAGCAAACTAATAGTTGGGCTATTGCGAAGGGTGTTAAATTCTCTTGAATCCAACACACACACAAGCTCACACAAGTATGCTTTGCACTTTATTAAAAGTGCAGCTACAGTATGCTTGGGATTCTGAGTTTGTCATGGCTGTCCTCATTTGAACTTCTTCCTCAAACAGTATTTGTTGATGCTGGGCCAGATTCTTTCAAGGTAGTCCTGGCATATCTACCCACATTACACCAGTACCAATCCTTCATACTGATTAAGATCTCTTATTTACTAGCATGTGGCCAAGCCACACAATAAATAATACAACAAACCCTTGAAAAAAATCTTGACAGTAAGATGTAAATCATTTGTATCTATCACCCTAAGTGTAAGAAGTATATAAGTATATAAGAAGTATATAAGTGACTGTGTAAACACTTTATACGGACATCTAGGCAGATGGACCATTGTATTGAAAATGACAATTTAAGTCCGTTCTGTAATGTGTGTGTGAGTTCCAAAAATGTAAGAATATGATCTGAGATACGAATTCATAAGCGTGATTGTTCCTCATAAGGATTCAGTAGAGAATACAAACAAATTCTTTCAACAGTGAGTTGCAAGCAGACTGAGACTTCACAAACAGAGTGTTATTTGAATGCATTCTTTGATTCATTTAAATCAATAGCGCTGCATAGGCAGGTCATGTGACCTCTGATACTTCTCACAGAGAGTCACAGCGCTGCTGTTTTCTGTTGTTAGCTGTGCATGACTGCACAAACAAAAGAGTAACTTGATCATTCATGTCAAATTGTAGGTTGCTTAAGTTGTAGAAAATAAGCTTAAGCACGGTCAAAAGCGGCTTAAGTTTGTGGATGAAACCAGGTGAATCAGGCATGTGGTTCGGATTGGTTGACATATTCGGAAGCCGTTAATCAAACAGCACTTTGACTTTGAATGATATTTTTTCAGCTTGAGCTCTTGACAATGTGGGTCAAGCTCAATTAAAAGGGGGAAGCAAGGAGCAAGAATACTTTGTAAGTGCATTTTACTTTGCTACACTCGTCACACAGGCCGACCATACCTTTAGTATGCTTGATAAATCTTTCAAAATGGTCAACACTGTGGCATCAGACGTGACCTAGAAAGCAAACTTAGATCCCCCCCACCTCCCTCTGAACTCATTTGTGGGAAACAAACACAAGCTCCGTTGGGCTTTGTTGGGTCTTGAGTTGCGCCCATAAAAATGAAAAGCCTTTTTGACGTGACTGAGCTATAAGTCACTGGGTTCACAAATAAACATTGCATGCCCTGGAGACAGCCAGTGGCACACAGAACCAGCAGGTAAAAAGACACGGGAAGGTGTCAGATGGCACTTTATAGAAAAGACACTATATCAAGTGTACACATCGGCAGTGCAGCCTCAAATACAAGAGTAAACCTCAGCAAGAAGTTCAGTGGCTTCTATTACAGGAAAGAAAAATGGTATGTGGGGTTAAAACAGCAACATGTGAATCTATACAGGTATTAAGCACAGTTTTAAGAGAGCCTGTTTCAGTAAGGAAACAGTAAGGAAACTGGAACTTTATATCTCACAATTGCAATTTTATTTCTCGTACTGTAGCTTGCAATCTGCCAATTGTGACTTTACCTCACAATGTGACTTGATATCTCACTCTTGCAAATTTATTTCGCAGTTGTCAGTTAATTTCTTGTAATGTAATTATATCTTGCAATCGTGAAATTATTTATCACAATTACGACTTTATATCACACATTGCAACTCGTTGCAATTTTATATTTTAGTATGACTTTTTTAGTATGACTTCAGTTACGACTTTATTTGTCGGAATGTAACCATACCTCGAAATTACAAATTTATTTATCATGTTTACAACTTTATTTCACGTAACTACAACCTACTGTACTTCACACAAAATTGCAACTTTATATTTAACAATATGACTTTTTTCGAATCTTAAACAATTGCTACTTTATTTCTTGTAATGTAACTAAATCTTGTGATTACGAATTTATTTCTCAGGATTATGACTATTTCACACAATTGCAACCCACTGTATATGTGTATCTCAATTGCAACTTTATATTTCAGTGTGACTTTATTTTGTTTTATACGATAGTGACTTTATTTTTTGTAATGTAACTAAATCTCGCAATTGCAAATTTATCTTTCATGATTACGACTTTATTTCACACAACTGAAACCCACTGTACAGTATATATCACAATTGCAACTTTTACTTTATTTTTTATTTTAAACAATTATGACTTTACTTCTCATAATGTAACTATATCTAGGAATTGCACATTTATTTCTCATGATTACGACTTTATTTCAAACAATTACAAATCACTGTACATGTCACTATTATATTTCACAGCATGACTTATTTCTTATTTTAAACAATTTTCTTTTTAACTCTGAGGCAATAAACGGCCTCCATGCAATTTGGAATATCGTATTTAAATGAATCAGATAATAATTAAAACAAATCAATATGGAGAATGAATGAAGATGAATCACATACATCTAGTTATGACTGTACATGGTATAAAGTATGTCTCAATGACTGTACATGGTATAAAGTATGTCTCAACATCTCAATAGGGATTTCTGTCTATGGCAATTGTTTTGAACACTACCACCTGTTTGAACCTCATACTCATGAGTGTATTCAGAGCCTGTGGCTATGTTGTGTTGTTTCTGCACACCTGATACACAGCTTTGAGGCTGCCCGGGGCTGAGTATGCCAAACCCCCACATTTCACCAGACTGTACTCGGCCAAGTTCACATTCTGTTTACTGCCTGCCTTTGTTTCTACTGTCATCAGTAATATAGAGACAGACACTCTGTCTTTTATGTGAGATTTGTATTTGCCTAATCAGAGAGAAAGAGACGTGTGGCGGTTTGTTTTGTCTTAAGGAAATTAAGCAGCCAGTCGCTTGTGCCCTTGCAGATTAGAATGTTCTAGATATAAAACCCTTGTTTGAATAAAGAAAAGTAGGAGCATTGGAGAACAACTCTGGAAAAAAAGATACCACAGTGTGTGATTAAAAAAAAAAATGCACGCCAATACACAGCAGTTCAAAACTCCTGACCTGTTAGGGAGGGAAAGTCTTTGCTGGTAATACCTTTGCTTATGACTACATCCTCAAATGGAGAATTTCATTCTTGTTGCGTTACAAGTAAAGTAATATTTAGGGCCATTCATACTTATTGTACACATACAAATAAGCTTTTAAAGGGATATTTCAGGTAACACTTGAGTATAGGGACCAATTCTCACTATTAACTAGTTGCTTATTAGCATGTCTATTATTAACATATAGGCTGTTTATTCATACTTATTCTGCATGACCATATTCTACATCCCTAATCCTACCCAATACCTAAACTTAACAACTACCTTACTAACTATTAATAAGCAGCAAATTAGGAGTTTATTGAGCCAAAAGTCGCAGTTAATGGTTTGTTAATAGTGAGAACCGGACCTTAAAATAAAGTGTGACTATATTTGACCCTGTCATAATTTATTCACTACTGTGCAGTTTTAGACATGCATGCCTTTTCTTCTGTAGGACATGAAAGAAGATATTTTGAAGAATGTTTTTGTTCATATAATGAAAGTCAGTGAAGTTCAAAACAACACTTTGACCCAAACTGACTTTTATTCTTTTCTGGGTAAACTATACCTTTAATACATGCTTGATGTGTCAAAGAAGCACATATCTGATATGATACTCAGATACCAGCTGTTTTAATCTATCATGCAGATACTTCAGTTGTTAAAAAGAGCCTATAAGGACAGAATATTCCACAGCTTAATATTTGATATTTAAAAAACATACCCAAATGGCAATGTAATATGACATATTGTCTTATATCAAGAGTGATATTGCCATGTTATCTATAAGGAGATATATAATTTTCACATATGTGCATTCTCTGAGTAGATGTATACGTTTATAACATATATAAAATCCCCACAGTAAAATTTGTGTATGTTAATATCTATATGATGATTTTTATATGGTATTATATGTAGCAACCATAAATGTCAACAATATATATATTTTATTTATATATGCAACTTTATTAAAACAACATATATACAGCACAAAAAAATCTGCATGCGTATATATGTTTTTGTAATAATTTGTAATAATCTTTTGTAATTTCATTATATATTATCAACATGTCTTGACCGGTTTTAGAATGATATGTTGTATGTACATGGAATATACTATATGTCCGAAATGTATTTACATAGGCTAGATATACTGTATATGTTAATATATAAAATTGTTCAAATTTCTAAGATGTTTTTGTTCATATTACAATATATTTAATATATGGAAATTTAATATATGTACATATATTACATTTGAGCATGGGTATAGACAGCACTACATCAGAAATGCATGTGTCATACAATTACAACTGGTTATAAATAGGAAAGGTTTTACTGCCCAGGCTGCAGTAATGACCTAGATTTCCTCGTTTGTTCTGTAAAGCAATAGAAAGGCCAATGGGGTAATTGTTGGGTCAAATCCCCACCAATGTTCATCAGCCTACTTTAAACGATTGGGCGGTTAGGGACAAAAAGTACTGCTTTTACAGCAATTCACGGTGTCCAGCCTCCCCCATTAACCCACTTTATTGATGTCACAAGTCATCTGAATAATGCTTTTTGTATTCCCACAGCCAGCATGTTCTACTCACCTGCACTTTGTTGCAAAGTCGTGTTTGGCAAAGCTAAAGTCTTTTGAGAAGTAGAAGGAACTCTGTCCAAGTTGTTATTGACATGTTTAACATGCCTCAAGTGCTTCCTCCATTCCGATACTTAAAAAGCATGCGCCAGGTTTTGGGAATGTGTGTCAGGGTGGTTTATGAACGCTAAAACCATTCTTCATGTCCGTTTGCCAGTAAACATGGGGGAATGGTTGGGTTGGACCCATCTTTAATGTACAATAGAAATAAAACAAGTCCAACGATTCCATGCATCACTCAGACGAGAACACACACACATTCTGGACACGGCCATGTAAGAGTGTTAACAATTTGCCAAAGTATGTCATAATTTACTCATTTATCCTTATGTTGTTTCAAACCTGTATTGCTTATTTTTCTATGAAACAATTTTTAGAAGAATATCCTGGGTATTCTTTTCAAAACAATGCAGGTGAATTAATGATAAAAACCACAAAAACAGCATAAACGTATTGTAAAAGTGGCCTGGATATTCTTCTAATTCACCTTGGGTTTTACACAAAATAAAGTCAGTCATATAGGGAACATGATTAAATAATGACAGATTTTTATGTTTTATTTTTTGAATTAGCCTATAAAAATTAAAAAACAAAACTTGTGGACCTTTCCTAGAAAACTTCCATCAGTCAGCAAAAATGAACTTGCTACCAGTGCATCACAGCTCTCTCATAAACTAAATTTCATAATGACAAAACATAGCTATTGAAGCAGTATGATATTGCATCTCATTCAGTTTTTTTTGACACATTACAGTACTACGCAGGGATTCACAGTTGCAGGTTAATTCTCAAACAGACTCTCAGCTGTGCACTTAGATGTCATGTTAGAGGTTCAGATAATATCACATTTGTCTCGCAAACCTCAGCTAGACAAACACGATCACCACCGGTATCTTCTTGTTTTCTCTGCAGTGCTATAATGTTTATTAGATTTCTCTTTGTGGTCGTATTAGACATGCACAAATCCAATTAGCGCATCCTCAGTGGGACACAAAACTGCATCTTATTTTTATACTGGGCAAAAGAGCAAAGCGTGTGAATGACACTATTTATACATTTGAGTTGGAGCAGCCAAGGCCTCAGGATCTAGGACCCTGTGTGTTACTTAAGAGGAAAAACTCTTTATCTTCCTTGGGTATGGCATCATAAAATGTAATGCAGTATTAAGACTAAAGGTAAAAAAGGAAATGAAAGTCACCTTACTTGCATGGGAGCTAAGAGTAGACACGCTGAGTCTAATCAAGTGCCTCTTTTTTGCAACTGAGGCTGTTTTTAATGACTTTAACTAACTTCCTTTGTAATGAGCCAGGAAAACACAGACCATCGGCAAAGACACGCAGGCCTGAGAAGAGGCTTCATAGATAATCAGGCTTACTCCACCTGCTATTAGTGGTTGTAGTGACAGGATGCCACGGAAAAAAAAAGTCTTGGAATTTGCCATTCCCTGCCCGAATGCTGACTCACTAGATATCAGGGAGTCAGATTTCGCCCAAGGGTTGTAGCACGCTGAAGAGTCTCGATCCCCCCTGAGAATCATCTGCACTGGAAATGAGGGCATGTTGGAATCACGTGGGAGGGTCTGAAGTCCCTCGGGAGCCCTTAAAAATTCTCCTTAGCACTTAACGCCACACTTGAGACATAATAGTTGCTGCAGTTGGTGTGCTGTTTAGGCATGATCTCTTCTCTCACAATGTTAACTCTTTCAGTGCAGTTGTTGTCAAGTCATGGATGTCACAACTGTTTAGTGGTGCCAAAAACCTTGGTAAGCTTTATTTTTTTATGCTCCAGATGTGATGAATTTCAGGACAGAAAGTGTTTTTAAAGTACACTAGAACTCAAGAATAAGGTTGTGTCTTGTTAGCAATGCATGCATTTGATGAACTCTTTGTAACATAATAAAAAAAAAAAAACATTTTCGTAATCAGTATTTTTTTCTTGTTTTCCAGTAAAAATATGGGTCCCACTTTATATTAGGTGGCCTTAACTACTATGTACTTACATCAAAAAATAAGCACATAGTACTTATTGTGTTAATATTGTATTGCAAAATGCTGGGATACGGGTAAGGTTAGGAACAGGTTTGGTGGTATGGGTAGGTTTAAGGTTGGGTTAAGGTGTAAGGGATGGGTCAAAAGTGTAATTATAAATGTAATTACAGAAATGAGTTAAAGATGTAATTACATGCAGGTATTTTTATTTTTAAATATAAGTACAATGCAAAACGTGTATGTAACATATAAGTACATTGTATCAAATGATTAATTTCAATGTAAGTACATAGTAGTTAAGGCCACTTTATATAAAGTGTGACCAAAATATGTAATCTTACTTCAAGCAGGATAAATTTACCTGAGAAGCAAAAACCTCGTTTTTACAGAAAAAGAAAATTATTTTAAATAAACTGAATTATATAAATTTTATCTAAATAATAATAATAAAGTAATTAATAATGAATAAAAATAATACTTTAATTCATTACTTATGAACGTCACTAAATTTTGTTAGATTCATGCTACACACAAGAACAATTTAATCAAAATTATGCAAACTAATTTTATAAAATATGCAACTAAATGTATAATTTTGTATAATCTTGTATAATTTTGAATAATCTTGTTTTAAGAATTATGTGCTATTTTTACTGGAAGACTATATATACAAATTACAGGATTAAGTAAATAGCAGCCAAATAAAATGAGATGTATGGTTTTTTGTGCGTGTATTGCTGTGAATAGTGAGACATAATATGACCTCGGTAATAGGCTCCAGATTTTGGAATATGGCTACATTTAATTGTCTTCTCACTGGGGTGGTTGCAGCATGATGCTGGTGAAGTGATATTGTGGTAGACCATTAAAGGGTTAGTTCACCCAAAAATGAAAATTAGCCCATAAA
>NW_015537973.1:369254-369561 GCF_001515605.1 Sinocyclocheilus anshuiensis | reverse complement strand
GGGGTGAACAAAGGCCTCCTGTAGCAAATCGATGCATTTTTGTAAGAAAAATATCCATATTCAAAACGTAATATCGCTCGGGCCAAGCGATTAGTCAACAGAAGAGACATACGGCTGCACGTGAGTGTTTTGCGTAATACTTGTTTATAGCTGTTTGAATTATTACTTTCTGCTAGGAAGGAATATTTGGTTTTCTGCCTATTTCTACGTTATATTTTTGTTTGCGTTTGTATTTTTGATTGCACTTTCTGGTAATTATAATAATTGCCCTCGGCAAAGAAGGAGCGCGTGTAATTTAATTGCTCCC
>NW_015537973.1:368709-368949 GCF_001515605.1 Sinocyclocheilus anshuiensis | reverse complement strand
GCAAAGGAAGCAAAGTTTCCTTACTTTAGCAAAGGAAAACCAGTCTCCTCTTGGCTTATATCGAAATCCTTTGACAATCTTCTTTTCAAATCCTCGTTTTGTACTTCTAATTAGTGACTGTTGTTTTGTTTTGATCTCTCCCTGCGCTTCCGCGTTCGTCACTTCTGAGCGGCGCAAAGCCGACCTCCATACGTCATCCGCCCGGAGCTGCTTCCGTGTACAACTGTTGGCGCAAGCTAG
>NW_015537973.1:365403-368658 GCF_001515605.1 Sinocyclocheilus anshuiensis | reverse complement strand
ACACCTATAATGACTTGGGGGTGAGTAATTTATGGGCTAATTTTCATTTTTGGGTGAACTAACCCTTTAAGGTAATTGGCCTGTCCTTGAGAAAAGAGGAAACACATTTATTAGAAGTTTCACTCTGCAATCATTTCATTACTGATAGTGTCCTGCAGGGCATCTTGCACTGGCCGACCATGTAAGTATGGGAACAGAGATGGTGTATAACAGAGATGGAACATATACACAAGCTCTACGGTGTGTTTTTTATGTGCTCCATATGATAGTGATTGTTATATGACATTGTGTGTTATCCTTTTTTTATTAGGATGGCAATATAAATGCGACGATCTGATTTACACAGCAGACCAATCATCGATAGCCAGAGGGAAATTTATTTTATTGCTCCAAAGAGATGAATAACACCCTTGAAACCTTAAAAATTAAACTCATACCACTGAAAGATTGTTGATTTATAAGGCTCCGTGAAAGTAACCTTTCGCAACTGAGAGTAGGAAGCAGAAACAAAGAGCTGAGGGAGCAGTTTAGTTTAGCCTCAGTCAATGGTGAAGTAAGATTTATGGTACCAACAAATTCAGCATAATCTGTTTTCAATCATGCTATTTAATTCCATGACACTTTGCAGCATAAATAGCTATTTGATATATACTTTGAGTTGTCCTGACTAGGGCTACCAATGCCAGTTATAATACATGATTATCAATAACAATTTTTATACCACAGCAAAAACTAATATTCAGCACTGGTTTGTTGAACACTACTGGTCAAATGTTTGGGATCAGTAAGTTTTTTTCATGTTTCTCAATGTCTCTTCTGCTCACCAAGGATGCATTTATTTGATCAAAAAATACAGTACAAATTGTGAAATATTACAATTTTAAAAATTATTAATTTTGAGTGCAGTTGTGCTACTTCATATTTCTGTGGAAAATTACACATTTTATTTTTCAGGATTCTTTGATGTCTAGAAAGTTCAAAAGAACAGAATTTATTTGAAATAGAAAACTTTAGTAACATAAATGACTTTAATGTCATTTTTGATCAATTAAATGCATTCTTTGTGAATAAAAGTATTAGAGAAAATTTGAAAGTCGAAGGCAACTTGATGCATTCATATTTTTAAGTTCACTAAACTATTGATTTGATAATTGTACTAAATATATATAACTATTGCGATATTTTGTGTTTCTGCACAATATATTGAGTTATGAAAAAATGCAGGAATTTTCACCAGATGACTTAAACAGCTACATTCGAATTTTGGAAGGAAAAAAAAACATTCTAGAATGACTTTTTAGAGAGTGCATCTGTATAAACAAGGATCACATTTTACACGATTAGATGACCAATACTGACACAGATTAAGTCATCTCTAACTAACTTGTGTGGTACAGACTTTGCCTATTTATAGAATCAACAAGACATTAAGCCAGAAATGAAGAGTATGGCCAGCTATCCTTGCCTTATGTGAGCAAATCAGACCATTCGCATTTCTCTTTAGCAACCATCTGGGCATTTCAGTTCATTAAATCTGCACTAACAAGATTAGATCTAGTGCAAATGCTCAACAGACGGAACGCTAGAGATGAAATGTGCCTATACTACTGCTGTTCATCCATAGATTATGGCTATTTTTTGTAAATAAGTGGAAGGAATGCATAACAGAATTACAACAACAGTTTGACAACATTATACAATGTCATGCATAGATAAAGGCCAAAGTCAGTAGATAATCCACTTTGACTGGTCTTTTTTTAACAGATGTTCAACTACATCCCTACATTCACAATCACACAATTTCACTTTGTTCAAGGTCAGTCACAAACAACCAAAAAGGACTGTCCTTTCCTTAAAAAGATAAATCTCTCACAAAGGAATTCTGTCATAATTTACACACCCTCATGTCATTCCAAACCTGTATGACTTACTTTCTTTTGTGGAACAAAATACGTTTTCAAATGTGTTATAAAGAAAAAAGTGCATAAATAAAAAATGAATAAATAAATAATAAAGTGGTATAATTGTTAGATTAAAAATTTTTAAATCAGAAGTTAATAGAACATTTGGCAAATAATTACAGTGAAATGGCAAGTAACACACTGAATTAAATATGAGATTTTGAAGCAGAAAGACTAAAATACTAGTTTCTTGAAAAACATACTCCAATAATATTTACTTTAATTACAACTTTTAAAAATAATTTTTACAGTGAATGACAGACCTCTGCAGTGATCCATGACAGTTGTATCCCTTCAATACATAATAGGAAACAGATATGGTCTGATTGCTTTGGTCCACCTGCAGTCACTTACATGCCTTGACAAAAATGCACCATGCACAACATTCTCAATAAAAATGCTACCAGGCTCCAGATGTGCCAAGCCCACACAAATAGCTGCGCAAATCTCCAGTGGGGCCAATTGTTATTTAATGTATGAAAATACAAATCTCAAATATCTTGAGACTCCATTCATTGCACTTAATTGGATTGAGTGAGGCCCACTCGTTGGCCTACATACGTATTGTATTGTGCTTAGGACGCTTAATGCGAATGACACTGATCTGATGATTGACATTTAAGTTCTCAAATCTGTTGTGTCGTTGTGAAGGGCTTCGGGAAAAGATGGGGGGTGGGCTATATAACCACAGAAAGATGCTGCAGCACTGTGTCAGAGCACTTGTTGATGTGTCAATTGTGTTGTTTTTATCTCCATCTGTTAAGTGCCTCGACTTTCTCCTTCCTCGCCTGCGATGAGATCACTTTTTTGAAACCGGTTCCTCAACAACTTTTGGAAGGAAACTTTCTCAAGCCTTAAACTTTCTTTCCTTAGAAGGTATGCTAGGCAGAGGCAATATTTATTCACTTGACCTAAAAAGAAATCCACCTCACTGGAGTTTTGAAAGAAGCTGCACTCGGCCTTCAATAAGCCATATTTAATTTCCTTTGACTCTAAGCACGAATCACAGTAAAATGGGTCGTATGAAGACTGGCTTCTGAGAGTACTGGATACCTATCACATGAAAGGGCTTGCCGTGTTTGACTAGATTACCGTGTTTGAGGAGATTAGGAATAGATTAGGTGCAGCACTGAAATGACTATGAAATGAGATTATAATCTGTTATCAAGGGTATGAGCAAACTAATTAGCCAGCAAGGAGGAACGCAACAGAGTGGAATTAATCCAACAGCCTGGAAGCCTTTTACACACTCTCTCTCTCTCACACACACACACACACACACGCGCACACACGC
>NW_015537973.1:332617-365311 GCF_001515605.1 Sinocyclocheilus anshuiensis | reverse complement strand
CACACACAGACACACACACACACACACACACACAGACACACACACACACACACACACACACACTTTTTTCTGAACAAGGTGCTGGCATTATAACTCACTACTTCCATTCTGTTTGCCATGTCTGGTCTCATTAAAAATCATTGTAGGATGTACAACTACACCGCAAACCAGAAGCATTGGTGATGCAAGACAAAGTGAGCTCAAGATCCAACATGTGCTGTTGTTGATTGCCACAAAAATAAGATTTTTAAAAATATTCATATAGAAGACCAACATGCGAATGACATAAATAAGCATTAGGTTCGCTACATACCGTGCATGCGGCTAACGGCATGGTTGTGAGAGTCATATTGCTTTTATAAAACAGTTCCATAAACTGTTAAAGGGTACCTATTATGCCCCATTTTACAATATGTAATATAAGTCTCAGGTGTCCCCAGAATGTGTCTGTGAAGTTTCAGCTCAAAATACCCCACAGATCATTTATTATATCATTTTGAAAATGCCTATTTTGAGTGGAAGCAGAAACAGGTGCATATCTCTGCATGTCTCTTTAAATGCAAATGAGCTGCTGCTCCCCGCCCCCTTTTCCAGAATAGGGCTGTGCCTTTATAGCTCGTACCTCAGATACTTTGCCAAAACAAAACAATCAGCGGATTGTGTGTGGCTCACTCAGGGCGGGGTCTCTGCTAATACGGCAGTGTCCGTCAACAGTCATGGGCGGGGCCTGTAAAATGTGACATCACATTTTATGGATTCTGCAAACAGCTTGTTCTGAGATGCTGCTTATGATTTATGGGGATTAAAAAAGGAGCTGGTGGATATTTATCATAATGGGATGGTTGTGTACACACACTGCCAACACACATTTATGTTCAAACGACATGTAAAATTGAATTTTGCATAATAGGTGCCCTTTAATATGGAGTAACTTACATTTAAGACACAATATTGACAGTTAATTTGTCTGTGTTTGCTCTGCTAACAAAGATCCAAAGAAACATTTGCAAGCAGAACACAGTATATTGTGTTTAGTTGCTGGGTGAATCAGTGAATCACTTAACCTGTTTGAATCAACAAACTGGTTAAGTGAATAATTCAGTGACCCAGTTTGGTCACTTGTTTGGTTTCTGAATGAATCAGCATGTTTGAATGATTCTGTTGACTGAATGGTTCAGTGACTTACTCATAAAAACAGTTACTTGTTCCCATCTGCTGGCATGTCATTGAAACATGCCGATAAAGTAACTGAGAATGCTATTAATCCACATTTTAAAATATTAAGGTTTTTGAAATATCAGTACATGGATGTAGAAGAACTCATGCTAAAATATTAAAAATAACTTGTTTTAAGTGTTATATAATAATAAAGCTGAAGTGTATTATTTCTGCATTGCTAATGTAACTGTAAAAAGAATGATTGTTCTCAAACACTGTTGTTGGACAAACAGAAAAAGCCCCAACCCACACTCATTGCACTGGTTGAGCTTTGTGCCAAAAACTGTCCATAGCATTTGTAATTTGAGGTTACACAGGTTAAATACACAAGCATTCTACACTGATCTCGTGTCTTCCATCTTACTCAGTTTGTTTGCAGATTACCATGTAAACCAATCACAGAGTTGATACCTTCTTTAATCGGCTCTTTTGTGCTGTGCACTCCTTTAGCATGCAAAGAGAAAGTAGATGGAAGGGAAGGGCAGAGAAGAGGAGAGAGAAACTGAAACATGGGAACACAGAGTTTGTTTGGTCAGTTTCTCCAGTTTGGCCTAGCTGGTATATGTCCTAACTACACCATCATACTGTACATCCTGCTACTCCAGTGACAGCCATTGAAATGTAGCTGTGTATTAAGACAATATTTTTTCGTAAGCAACAAATAAATATTTTTTTTTTATTTATTTTTTTTTACATCAAATTAACTCAAGTTATTCAGGCTATTGATTTGGACTTGTTCAATGGAGGTGTTTAGATCTGATCAAGAGATTACCGCTGATTATATTGCTATCCCATCGTTTCAGTTCATTTGTTCTGTTTGCTTCTGTTCTGCTTTGATATGTATGTATGATGCTGTTGATGCTTTGGTCAGATGGGTCTGTGTCCCTTCATGCTGAATGTTGTAGTACAATCTATTATCTATGATAATGCTAAAAATTATTCAGATATTCTCTAAATGCTCTAATGCATTAGTCAATAACAATTGACTGCAACCGAAGTTAGATGCACGATAGCTTTCATAAAGCCAAATTTTGTTGACGGTGAGCAGTTTGCATCGCTGAATAAATAATGAACGTATTCAGAGAACTTCAGTATAAGGAAAGAGACAAATGCAGAGCTGATAACCGGTCTGATCATGTAACTTTAAAAAGACTTGTTTACTAGCCGTACTGCATCTAAGGGCCTTGGGTTAAAAGGTATGGCAGAGATCAAATCAGATGCAGCATTCACAAAACAGTAAAGCAGGACAGAGTATAAAGTGGAGCGAATAAGTAGAACACATTTTGGAAGAAGCACTATAGTTGCTCAACAAAAAGTTTATTGGCAATTTAATGGAAATGGAAAAATCAATAGAATGCAGGTTTTAAAATAGTCCAACCACAGATACAGATTTAGAATTTAGATTCAGCTGACCCTCATTTAGGTAAGTAAAATGAAGCTGAATGAGAGACTATATACTGGAAGTATCAAGTTTTAAAAAATTGTATTCTTAACATAAAAAATGTTTCTTAATGCCACTGAAGTGCATTCGAAGGAATGTAGAATTAGAGTCACTTAATAACTGTTAGTATGCCATTTTAAGGCATTTTAATGTTGCATTTCAATTAGGAGCTCGATTTTATATCATTCTGAGGCTAAAATTAGAAAGATGCCATTTCTATACAGAAGTCAAGGCTGGGTTTTTTTTTTTTTCCTTTTCTTACTCTGTCTAGCCAGTTGGTTATTTATTTACGACAATAGGTACTGCAGTGGATCCTGCAGGCTGGCTTTAAAGCTCCATGTGCACAGTCTAGTTTTAGAGAGTAGCCACAGATCCAATACCAGGTCTGCTGCCTTTGAATGACTGTCACATATGCTACTGACATGTCCCAGGAGACTCCGGTAGTTAGCCAAAAAACGAGATTAGTATCTTGCGACCATTTCTGTAAGCACAAGACAGACTTGAGTTTTAACACAAAAGCGTGTCTGGAGGTGCTATATGGAAAGTATTCCCATCGGATCCCTGGAGACTGGCAATGGGAGATGTGGTCCAAGGGGCAGCCTCACCTCCTTGGGGCTGGTCAATACCAATGTGTGCTTTGGCAGGGAAACTCAGAGAGAAATTGGCAGTTTTTCCTCAAGAAATATGTTATGATAGGTTTTCCTATAAATGTCTGTGGGAGAGGACATCTCCCATGAGGCTAAATACACCAAAGATGAGTTCACAGTGTCACTGTGTGGTCACATTAACATAAAAAAATGAATGAAATCTACAGTAGAAAGTCTGAGGAGTATGGCTTGGAAAAAGATGAAGAAAGATAAGTGTCTCATGTTCCCATTTCTTAGTGTTTACAGCATTGTTCTAATAGTGGTACTTCACACCTTGTGTACGACTACTAATTAAACAGGAGATTTCACAGTATACAAGAAGCAACATGTAAGGAGATAAAAAGAAATGTGTGGTGTTTTTGTTTTCAAACCTCATTTCGCGTTGGGAATTTTCACTCAAGGGACAATCTATAGAAACGTTGGATAAAGAAACCCTTTATTGTTGTTGACGTTAGCGCTTTGACTAGCTCCAAACCCTCAAAGAGTAATTACAAAGGCAATGAAAGAAACATAAACCGCTATACCACAAGATTGAATAGTTTTTAGGGGAGCTTCCGATCAGAACTTGGTAAACTGTCCATTTTATGTCTTTCTTCCTGCTATTTTTTTCTTCCTTTTCCACAAGGTTGGAATTTAAAAGCCTGGTGTCTAGTGTCCACAGCAAAGCCTGTGCAGGCTTTATTTTCCTACACTCTGTTAAAGCAAAGCGAGACGTACCAAAGGCATGTCCCGGTGCCTAAATATTTATGAGAGGAGCGGATGATGCTGTGTATTTACCTTCATTGGCAGTCTTGCTTGAGGATACCTCAAACAAGGAGGCACAGTGTTAGCGCAGGACAGTAAAACTGGGTTGGAGTTCATCCCACACTCCTCCAGGATGGAAAATACGGGGAAATATTTCAAAGCCTGGAGCTTATTTGGTTGGGCTCTGCTTTGTTTGAGCTGCGTGCTCCCATGTTAGGATTCATTAAAAGTGCAGCGTGATTCAGAATGAATATGTGGCGGTGGAATCATCCTTGAAGACAGAGGGGTAGAGAGGCAATCTGCCACTATCCCATCTCTCCATTCTCTGTTATGTAACCGGCCCTCCTGTGGTCTCTGACTCAGTCTATTTGTGGTGTCTAGAGTCAGATAAGAGTGCTATTGCAACCAGAGCTTCTCCACCTATCTACCCTTCCCTTTTCTATCATGTTGACATACGGCACCTGTGAGTTTTGCTCGACGTTATTAGGTACAGGTACTGAGAGACTATTAGCTTGTTTCAAAATGATAGAGCCTTGTAAACCAACCCATCTGAGTATATTTAGCTTATCATATACCTGTCCTATCTGATGCAGAGCAAAGGACAGTAACATTACGTAACACTGCAATAACTTACCACAGTCCACAATGTATATGAGCTAACTGCCTCGCTTTAGTATGAACATGGGCTTCATTTTAGACAACATGAAGAGTGCCACGCCATTTGATCTTAACCATTACATAGTTCTTTCTGAGAGCCCTGCATGCTAAATTATTATTAGGGCTATCAGTGTTAATGAATTAATTGCAATTAATTGCATATATCAATATCTGCTGTCAAAAGTGTATAATAATAATATAACATTAATAAAAAAATATTATTAGAAGACAGTATATTGTTTTATTTCTAAAACTGGACATAAACCTAGCACTGGCCCATAGTCTAAAACAATCCATTTGGCAATAGAGTTGTCAGTCTTTCCGAGATGTGAACATAATTCGTGTTTGCATTCAATCTACAATATTTGCTGTTGTTCATATCATGTTTAGAGAGCCCTGCATATGACATGCTAAAAAAGAAATAGATATTGGCTGCTAATTAAGAATTTGTTCCCAAAACATATAAAATTATGGCCGTATTGTACTAATTTGCTCCTTAGTTTCATTTTAAAATTGTGGCCATGATATCTTTTTTCACGTCATGTGCAGTGCTCTGAACAATTTCATATATTAACATATATCTTAGAAAAACATAAACATATACACGTGTATGTATGTCTTAATACTGTGTGATTGCTTATATTGTCATAAAAATGTAACTATATTATCGCCCAGTTCTTTATATAAAGTTGTATATATATATATATATATATATATATATATATATATAATATTAATAAAATATATACTGTTGGCATAAATGGTTGCTACATATAATACCATATAAAAACCATCATAGATAATATTAATGGTTGTACATAAAAAAAATTACTATGGGGATTTTGGTTTAAACTTACATTTTCATCTACCCAGAGAGAATGTATGTATGTAAAAATTACAGGTAAAATATATGTCAATACCATAATATCATGTACAGGACAATAAATGTCATATATTACATTTATGTATGGGTAGTGTTTTCTTGTTGCTGTGTCAAGTTCAAAAGTAGTTAATCTCATGACTGTTTTATTTTATAATTAATTTTATTTTCAGGAATGGATCCTGTTTAACGCATCCTGCTCTTATACACGTGGTTTGATGAGGCACGGTGTAGCTGGTTGGTTATGGTGGCTGTAGACTTGTGGGGCAAATGATTTTCAATTTATGACATAGATAACTGTTCATTTCAGATAACTAGCATATGCTAATGTCTGTAATAAGCTCTTAAATTTGTAACCTCTCATTACAGTCCACATTTACTGCTGCCTATATTGGTGAATATACGGTATATACTGTATGATTTATAGAACTGTTAGTTTTTTTAGACTAACCGTGAACCCACAGCAAAATTATTGTGAACATGTCCATGTAGGTTTTGTTGCAATCTGACCTACAGAGGCATTATATGGAGTGTGGCTCAGTGAGCATGCTCAGATTTAGAGTGGCGCTCTGTGCTGACATCACCTAGAAATTGCTTATCCAAGGTGACATGTCTACCCAGCAAAGGGCAGATAGTGCATCGCTGCAAATATTTCACCTTATTAAATATACATCGATAGGCTCGTGTTTTTAAGGTGGTTTACCTGAGACAAGGTTACGCTGGCAGTCAACATTTCTAGACTGAATGAGAGTTGAAATGCTTCTAACACAGAGAGGAAAAACGGATAGAGACAGATCGGAAAAAGATACACAGAAAAAGAAAACAAAGACATAAATCACAGTGGAATGAGAGCGAGAACAGCAAATATGTTCCTAGAAAGCATCCTGAATCTGTCTAAGGCACATGGCTTACACGTGTCCCAGTGTGTGACGCAGAGTGACACATCAGGTGGAGTGGGCTTGCTGTGGGCATCGGATGTGGCATTGACCCTAGTGCCTGTCAGACTGGGTGGCACTGCTGCAAGACGATGGATCTCCTGCTGTGATAGGTTTTTTTCTGTGACATTTAAACACTACAAATATGTTTTTTATCACTATGTTGTGCTAACATTTAACTTCCCAGAATAATTTCTGTTATTTATCCTTACAATGAAAAAAATGTTAACCTTAACAATATGCTTCATGTGGTAATATCTAAACCTTGGTCTTGTTAAAAAAAAATTCAAAGATGTTTATATAAATTTTAACAGGGGCTCCAACGTTCAATAATAGTTAAACTTAGATTAAGATAGTCATTTAAAATGCCTTTAAAAAAATCTGAATTCCTTTTGACCCTGCTGAAAGTCATGGTATAATTCACATACTGCCTAAAGTCTTTCAAATCAAATTGGTTAAAAAGTGTAATGAATTCACCACAGTCGATGATGGAACCACTTTTATTTAAATAAAAAATTTAAGGCAGCAAGTAGACTTACGTTTGTAATTTTGTGCAATGTAATGCACTTTCTCCAGTAGTTTCAAAATTCAAAAGACATCTTAGATCACATTTTGATACCAAAACACACACACACACACACACACACACACACACACACACACACACACACACACACACATATTTTTAAGGGACCTCTTCCTAAAATACAAAGGCAGCTTCTGTATATTTTCAAACATTAAAACCCATTTAGACTATTGTGTGTAAATTATTTACTGTGATATTTTAAACAACTAAATTCAATAAATGGTTTTTATGATGTCACTGTACTAAAATACATTTTTAAAACCTGGAAAATCTGTACTGTTTATTAAGTTGACCGAATATCTGTGATAAACACCTGTTTATTATTATTATTTATTTTATTTATTTAGTGTTTTTTTTTTGTTGTAAAAAAAAAAATGAATAAAGTCATGATTTCTGACCAATTTCTAGAAAACATGATTAAATCAAATTATTATTCAGTTTGGCAGCGAAAATCATTATGTTAAACATATTTAATTAATATTTTTAATGCACACTTTAACTATGGCCCCGTTAAGCTGCGTTTAGACGCGTTTAGCTGTATACGCATACATTTTGTATCGTATAGGCGTTTTGTCCACACGGATCCGGCGTTTTGGGAGAGTGAAACAGATATTTTTTGAAACCGGGTCCCAGAGTGGATAAATCTGAAAACACCGCCCTTGCGTTTTCGTGTGGACAGCGAATCCGTATATTTTCTGAAACGATGTCGTCGTCAGCCCACGTCTCGCACCAAGTCAGACACCGCTACGTCACGTAACAGCAACAAAAACATGAACAAACACTGAACGATTGTCTTTTTATTAACTAACATTAACACAGATTAATAAATGTATTGTTCCATGTTCGTTTGTATACCGCGCACAAGGTTTATGCGCATAGTCCAAGTCTTCTTCTCTGTTTTTAGTGTATCTCTGTGGCAGAATTACAGCGCCACATGCTGGTCTGGCATGTATACTACATCGTTTTGTGTCGGTTTGGTGGCTTCGTGTGCACGCAGATATTTCTTGAGACGAGGGGAAAAAAAAGATTGGATAGGGAAAGCTCTGGCTTCGTGTGGACGTAGCCTATGGCAACCCTAAAAATTATTTTTGTTGTAAATATTTCTCCAACCCAAGACCCTAGTTTGACAAGATCAGTCTTAGATGACATCTGTTGACTGTTTCATGCTAGAAGTCTTTTGAATCCAATGAGATGGTTGATTCTTCATCCTGCAAGATCTCCTTAGCATCTGCAGACACACTTTCAAATGATGTTGCCCTCAAAATAATGATGAGGTGATTAACAATTAATCATGATTCATTAAATCAAGAAGGATTTATTGTTGTTAGTAAGCAAAGAGAGCTATTTTGAGACTTTCTAGTGATCTGTACGTACATGCTTCGTAAAACATCTTGGACAGGTGTAGCATTGTTCTTTAAACTGCCATATGGTGCAGTAATCCTCCATCATGCACATACTACACCGGAAAAAGGTCATGAAAAAAGGACACTGGCGGTCCAAAGCGACATGTGTGTGTGATGTTCTGATAATGTTCTTTTACGGTTTGTACCGTAATCTCCAAACTCTTTGTACTACAACTCAAACAATACCCCATTAGGATTTATGCATTTTGCTACAGGCTAAAATTGTGTTAAATGTAGACACAATGAGAAAAAATCATAACTCATGGGACTAATATACACAAAGGGGGAAAATATAGTTTCGCATCAGTAGAGCTGATATTCATCTCTGTGAGATTGATATCCACTCATGCCTTTATTAAGGTGTGAGGCAAAATCCTGTTTACAATTTTAATAATAAACCTGGTTAACAGGTACATTTTTTTTTTTTTCTGGTTCTGAAACCCAGTGGCTCTATTCCCAAGTCAAGTACAGTTGAACTTGAGAGCATACACAGGCAGCTGGCTCACATGCTGTGAATTAGATGGCTTAAGTCCAGTGGTGCTCCTTCTCACGGCTATGTTTGTGTGTGGGGGGGAGGAGGAGATTTCTTGTGGTCATGGTTTCATATGCAGTAACTCTTCACAAGCCACCGGTCATTAACCATGCGTGCCATAAACACACGTGACAGAGGAACACGAGATATAGAAAGATAATACAAACTTAAGTGACAACATTTCTGCCATGATTGAAAAATGCATTCTAAAATGTGGATGTAACTTTACATGAAAACGGTTAGTAAGTGATTTTTTCCACACCAAAATCTTAACACATTACGTCTTGTAGCTATACTTTTGAAACAGTGAGTATTTTAACAGATTTGGAGACATTATGTCACTTGCTCAGCAATGGATCCTCTGCAGTGAATGGGTGCCGTCAGAATAAGAGTCCAACAGCTGGTAAAGACATCACAATAATCCACAAGTAATCCATCAGTTAATGTCTTATGAAGTGAAAAGCTGCATGTTTGTAAGAAATCCATCAAGTTGTTTTCTTCTGACTATCTGATTCTTCTGACTAAAATATGAGTCTATAATCAATAATAATGGTTCCTGCAGTGAATAGGTTCATCCCCTGTTGTCCACTCTCATCAAAATCCACCAACATACAATATTTGTTTAGAAGAGTTTTGGACTGTTTTTGCTTGTAAATGATGCTTGATCTGTGCATATTTCTCTCCTTATTCAGACTAGACGACTTTTTCACTGGAGAAAGCAATATTATGAATAAAGCATTCGTATTTTAACCAGAAGCAACAGTTTGAAGTTAGAAACATATTTATGATGAATTTGTTTCCTACAAACATGCAGCTTTTCACTTCACAAGATGTTAATTGATGGACTGGAGTCAAGTAGATTATTTGTGGATTATTGTGATGTTTTCATTGGGTGTTTGGACTCTCATTCTGACGGCACCCATTCACGACAGAGCATTCATTATAGAGTAAGTGATGTAATGCTAAATTTCTCCAAATCTGTTCCGATAAAGAAACAAACTCATTTACATTTTGGATGGCCTGAGGGTGAGTTCATTGTCAGCTAATTTTAATTTTCAGGAGAACTTTTCCCTTAAGTTAATAAGGCAGTAGCAAGTGACTAGTTGACTATAGGCATAATTAAACTCTATGAGGAGTGAACACCAAAAGCAGGTTTTAATTAGTATCTCATTGAACAGCTTGACCTGTCATGTCTGAATAGAAATACACAGCATGGCAGGTGACTCATAACTCTAATGCACATCTGTTGCTGATAACGGCTGGTATGATATTTTGACTCTTCTTCTTAGCAGGATCGCAAACTCAATCTTATAACTCATTGGAAATGTCCAGTTGCTGCCCTTGAGCAAGCCTTGTTCAATGAGTGTGTCTTTATAGCTGTGTGACACTGGCCTCGGGCCGGACGGTTTACAGTGAGCACGCACAGAATGTCGCACGCCACGCTGTCCAAGTGTGGCTCTGAATTACCAGCCGGCTGTCAGACGACTCCAGCAGAGGCACAGCCCCGTCTGAACTCCATTGTTTATTGTCTCATAACGTAAACACGCGGCCAGAATGCAGTCTTCAATGAGGGTGGGGTAGTTCGCCGGTCTGGATGTTGAGATGGGTGACTTTTTGGCAGTGTGTTTGTAAGGTAATTTCAATTTCAAAGGGAAATTTCAACTTTTATATTCTTCAAAGCCTCCTGAAATAAAAATGTATCAGTTTCCGTAAAAATATTAAGCCGCACAACTATTTTCTACATAATACAGGGCAATACAGTAGGAATAATTTTGTATCTGGCTGGATTTAAAGCCAGATACAAAATGACGAGTTATGAATGAATGAAACGCCTTTGTCCGCTTGACAAACAGTGTCTCTTCCGCGGCTCGGTACGCTGTCAACTCGTTTTTTTTTTGTCTCGAGTAAGACTCTGTATGACATTCACGTTACATGATTTGACAGATTTTTACGTAGAAAGGGCGACAGCGCACCGCATTAAAAGAAATGAGCGGTTTTCATAACCGCTGGCCAAATTCAAAAATGAAACTAAAATTCAATCATCTTTGAGAGCAAGGGGACCCTACGCAGCTTGCGTACTTTGCGTATAGGGAGGACCGGCTCTGGTTTTAATGCTTGAATTAGGTGCTACATGTGGTGTTTGCTGAGGAAAACCCCTAATAAGAGCTTTTTGTGTTTGAGATAGAGCCCCATATTTTTGGAAATCCCTATCTGGATCACACAGAAATCTGATTACGGTTTTAACATATTCATTGCTTTGCATAACTAAGCTAGTCTTGCTTTTTTAAAATTTTTCTTTTTCTTTTCTTGGTTGAAATATGGAAGCCCATTTCTGCCAAAAAAAGAAAAATGCTTAGTTAAATCATAAATATGACATGAAAAGTCGAAATTATGTCTTAAACAGTCAGAATTATGACATAAAATGTGTCAATTATGACAAAAAGTCAAAATTCTAAAATAAAAAGATAAAAAAAAAAATATATATATGTCATGTTGAAACTGAGATAAAAAGTCATAATTACGGCATAAGTCAAAATAATAGCCAAGTCAAAAATGATTTTTGTCATTGACTTTTTGTAATAATTTCACCTTTTCCTCTCATTATTATGACTTTTATAGAAAGTCATAATTATGACTTTTTTTTGCCAAGGCTTGATTTATTTATTTACTTACTATCTGGAAGAAATGGCCTTCCACAGTTGAAGAGCTGAAGATCCCAGGATTATTTAAATTTCTTTTGCTCCATGAATGAGATTTACTGATTGCTTTTGGCTGGAGGTGGTATTAGTGGGAGGGGCATTGTCATTCTAAGTGGGATCTGATTGGATAAAAATCTGTATAGTACTGTATACTGTAGATGAGTCATTATTATTATTATTATTGATCGTTTTTCAGGAAGATAAAAAGACATTAATTTTTTAATGTGTATAATTATTTAATGTTTTAATCGGCTAAATTTACTAAATTGAATCTGGCCTCAGCAAACTTCCAGAGGGGTCTCAAGATAAGATAAAATATAACAAAACAAGCATTAAAATAAATTTAATCAACTTATTTTATACACTTTTCAATAAACGTTTTTTTTTTTTCCCCCTTTAAAGAACCAGCGTTTCCACTCTTTTGAAAAACCTGGATATACAAGTAGCCTAATTAAAAAAAAAAAAAGTAATATAAATTAATACAATTGTAAAGCTCCATGGGATTTATTTATTTGCTAATTTACTTACATATTTTAGTAAATATACCTGTTCTTGTTATGCCAAGCGCCAAAATATTTTATCAGGTTTATTTCGTTTTTTTTTTTTAAACCTTTGTCCTTAATTGTTATCCAGTAAATTACAAACAGCTGGAAAATTCACAGGGCCTTTGATTACTGTTGAGGCCTTGGATTCAAAAAGGTTGAGAACTACTGCATTAGAGCATGTAGATAACCGTAAAGCTAACAGACATGGACTAAAAGCCACAAAACTAAACGTTTAATCTTGTTCTTCTTATTTGCATATAAGATTAATATCTGTATGGTTGCCTTATGTAATAAACCGATACAAACTTTGCCCATAGTCATAATAGAGATAATGACAGGCAAGGCTGGCAGCAGGAAACATCATTGCATCATTGTTGATGCTTTCAGACTGTCACATCTGGTGTTGACCACTGGGGGTATTATGTGAGATTCTGTCTCCGTGGCTCTGCTAATAGATGGCTGTTCATTCTCTGCCAGGCTTCGACACACCCAGGGAAATAATATTCATGCTGATGAACATCAGTTGATAGGTGAGGTGTGTTAGGTGAGTAACACAAGATGAGCTTGCCCTAAGTCATTTATTAAGACAGCTTAAAGCTTTCTTGCTATAGAGGGCATAATAACCAGCATAAGTGCACAGCATCTGAAAACTGGCACAAAATTAGTTAAAAAAAAGCAGTCACTTTTTACTATTCATAAATCTGTTGTATTGCTTAATTATATAGGATACTCACTTAAGGATGCAAAACCATTCCATGTCACTAGAGTGAGTTTGCTCATGCTGTCTGCCCAAGGGAAGATATAACCTGTGACACTGTAAAGTCAACAGTTCCTGTATACCCAGTTTTTCCCTTATTTTCACCTAATTTTTTTCAATTGCATCACATGTAAGTATATGAGTGCTTGAATAAGTGGAAGCCAAATGCAACTGTATTAAATTAAGGCTGTCAAATTCATAGTTTACTTGTTTGTCAGTCTTGCCATACCTGCAGGGCTCATGTTGATGGACTGAAGTATCTGTCCTCCCTCACTGTTTACATGCTCAACACTGTAACACAACAAGGAATCAGCATGAATCTAAACGTTTTTCCACTTAAAGTCAGATCCAGCACTGCATTTCTTACAAACTGCACCATGCAGTGAATATTCACGCCTTGAAATCACTCGTACTGTGCAGTAATACATTAATCCAATCTTTCCAAACGTCTTTTACATCAAATGCATTCAAGGAATGAAGTTCTTGCACTTGCTCAGTTCTTCACGTGAAGGTGCTAAAGCAGCAATACCAGCTTCTATGTGCCTTTCTCTTCTAATGAGGCTCATTGTAGAAGATGAGAGACATTCTAAGTTAGTAAGAATGTTCCTAAATACAATTCTTGAAAAAAAATCTCAAGAAGTTCTCAAGTGTTATTTTTTCTTAAAAAAGAAAGAGAAAGAAAGAAAGAAGGTACAGTACCTTTTCAAAAGGTGCTAATTTGTATCTTTAAGGTACTAATATGCATCTTTTAGAGGTAAAAAAAAGGTACAAAAGACTACCTTATGAAAAGGTAGCACCCTAGTGACAGGTTTTTTTTTTTTGAGAATGAAGATCACGACAGTATTTGGTGTTATCTGATTATATGGTGGTTCTAGTTGAAGAGTTGCTGATCATCTCAATGAAAAACACCTCGCAGGGCATATTTTTTTTTGTGCTGAAAGCACAAAAAATCATTATAATAATTATAAGTGTGCACACTATTTTCATTGCAACTGGCTTGACAGGAGTTCAAATGGTTGTTTTAAATTACAAATGGTTATTTTCATTTTTTCATATTTTGTGCTTCCTCTAAGAATGAATGTGTCCTGTATCTGTATGTGTGCGTGTGTGTGTGTGTGTGTGTGTGTGTGTGTGTGTGTGTGTGAGAGTGCATTGTGCTGAAGTTAAAAACAAGGTCCTATTGGAACATCTTTTTAACATTTTAAACATCTTACCTTCTTAAAACAAGTAGGTAGAAAATAAAAAAAATAAAATAGTAGTTAAGTTTATTAATGTTTTTGAATCTGGTCCCTGAGTCATAAACATCTATGCTATTAGCCTGCTGTAATTAATATGATTTGCATAATTTATTTAGTGAAATGGACAGACAGTGTGTGAAAATGAGCAACATTCATAATTCATAATTTTGCATGCACAAACTAGTAGAGTATACAATAGATATCATTTACTTTATTATTTTCATAATTTGCTTTGAAAATTCTAAAAGAAATTAGTTGCTCTTTTGGAAGCCTGAATTCAATTTTTTTTTAAGCAAAATAGCCTTTAAATCTATTTCATAATTAGTTTCACAGATTCTTTTTACCTCAAGTAATTCACAGCTCCATCATTTACATTTAAAGAGCATTAGAGGGGCCTCTGACCCTTTGCTAGATCCAGGTCTTAATAGCTCTCTGGGGATCCATAATTCTCCGCGGGCTGATCATAATTTCCCGCTGCGGGCTGGTCTGCGTGGTGCGTGGAGTGGGTGCAGTGATAATGTTTAGACTGTCTCACTTTGGTTATGTAAGCCATTTGTCCTCTCCCCTGTTTGTTTTACCTAATCTACCTTTAGCTTTTGCCGCATTCCAAGTTGTGTTACATAAATACTCTAGACTGGAGAGGAGGTGGCTGTCGGTAAGTGCGGTCGCTGTTTGCACAATGAATGGTGATCCTCTTGAAAGTGAGCAGGACCCATTTTCTCTAGCCTTTCTCTTTCTGGCTTTGGTTAGCATCTGTGTACTGTGAAGTCTGATAACTTTACACCCACCTTAACTGATAGAGAACAGCTCTAACAGTTTAAATTCAGTGTAACTATCACCGCATGTTCTATTTCTGCCCATTGCAGGAGAAAGACTGCTGCTTTAGCGCTCTGTTGAGATTGATACATGACAGCTCCAGCGCAGTGCATTCGAGCAGTTATATGGTTTGTTATTTTTGTATTCCTGATCCATCTGTCAGTCTTCTTTCTCAACCCTGCCAGTATCTTTCTGCAGATCTCAGCTGATGCAGCAGCACGTAAGCAGCAATAAATATTCAGAATCAAACTAATATAGCGAATACCCAAACTCTGCATTCCATTACCCTTCCTGTAGTTTCCAAGCTGAGCTTGAACATAATGTATTATATCCTTATTTCCATCCATGACCGGCAAGTGATCACTACCATTTCAATTCACAATTGCTTCCTTTGAAAGAGTTTAGGTTGTGTAATTGCACAGGGAACAATACGCATTTACGTATTAGGGTGCAGTATCATAAAAAAATTGCTTCCTGTTTATGTCCATGATACTTGGTCATTAAACATACTGTATTATGGCTCTTGCACCAACATAAACTACAGATTCTGCTTAACGAATGCAATTGGGTCATTCCTACTGTGCAGTATATTTTTAAGCAATCATATGTATTGGACAGAATATAAAGTTTGCAAATTTAAAGGAAGGAATAGTAGATGTTAGATTAATCTCTTTTATCGTAATATCACAATTAAATGAAGATAATTGCAATACTTTGGTTGAGTGGATGTTGCTATTTTTGTTATTTATTTCCCTGGGGGCTTTGCAGTAACCCATATTCCAAGATAATATATATATATATGCTTTCTCTAATCAGAAAATGCTTTGAGAATGTATTTAGTAATCAGTTTTTAATGATTCTGTGTCCTTAATATTACTTACTGTCCTGTTGGTCTTTTGGAATATTCTAAAAAAAAGAAAAAAAAGAAAGCCAGATACCATCATTCAGGAAATGACATCAATTTTAATAGGAACACGAACTTCAGTAAGTACAGTATTAGCAAGGAATTTGATGAATTCTGTGATGTTTTGTGGTATTATTTGTTCTGTCTCACTCTAAAGTATTCCATTCTGTCGATTAAAATTAAACTTACAGACATTATGATATTAAAATTCAAAATATTGTTAAATTAACTGCAAATTAATATCCTCATGTAAGCTAACTCTCAAACCCTCATTGATCTCTTCTAACATGTTCATTTGTGTAAATAATGGTATTTAATAAAGTGCCTGATCTTGACCAAAGCAAAGTCTAATATGTCCTTATAAGAAATGTTGTCTTATATATATATATATATATATATGTTCAAGTTACAGAATTCAAAAGGCATTGCATAACAGGAATGACAGAATTGTCATATTAATGGTCAAAGAGGGCTTCTGCATTTTTGCATTCTTGAGTATTTCAAGCAAACTGCTTGCTTACAGATGTATTTCTGATTTTTTTAAATGAAATCTGAAGATGAAAAATCATATCTACAGAGAAAGAAAAGAAAAGAACAGACCCAAAGCTAGAAAAAACTGCTGTTTGATCTGAATGCATGCTGAGTCCATTCTTATTAGACTGCAATTGTACATAAAATAAATGAGAAATGCGAACACCTGTACATAGTTACAAGTGTCCTCACTTCACCCCACACCTTTTACTTATTACATTTCTCATGACATGTCTGTTTCCAGAGAATCATTTCAAGCATTGCTTAATGTGTTTACATGCATCTTATACAACATACAAGATGTTGTGTTCTTTTATCAAGGAAAGGCCACAAATAGCGACCAAAAAAAAAAAAAAAAAATGTCAATTTTGAGACTTTGGGCTCTTTGTCATTTCAAAACGTGTTGTTTCAGAGAAAAGAACAAATACAGCTTTTATGTTATTGCACTTTATTTGCATATAAAAGCTCAAAGTTTATATGCTTTATATGCTCAAAGTGGATCTCCACTTCAGTATACAAAACTTTGTTTTATTCCAGTTTTATTCCTATCTATATTCTGAAGGATTTTACAGAGGGGTTTGTTCATACTGTCTATTATTTGCCCGATTTTATATTACATTTTATTCCTAAAAAAATTATGATTTTTTTTCCTGTCAGTTGACAGTATCTTCTGATTTATTTAGGGATAAAAAAAAAGATATTTAAAATCCCTACTGCAAAAACCTTTGACTCGAATGTGGGCAAAATGAGAAAGAAATTTTGAACCAGTGATTTCTGTTTCGGAAATGTATGCAAATTAGTGGAAATATGCCATATATTAGTGGATATAATATGATATATTAGTAGATATATATGATATATTAGATAATGCCTCATTTGCAGAATTTCAGAAACCTTGCAATACAAAAATATTTGCAGTTCTTATAGTAATCAATCAAATATGAATGTATGGTAGTATCATGTAGTAGTAGTATGATATCTATTTTTTACCCTATTCTTGAATCAATCTGTCCATGTTTTGATTTCAAAACCAGAGCAAATGTCAAAGAATTAAACATCTAACGTAAACACGGTTTATTGCATTTTCAGGTTTTTATAATGAGCTGGTTTTTTTATAGTTATCAGCATTTGTTGTACATGTAAACTCACTCATTGACCACAGAAGTAAGGGTCATTTCAATAACACACAGAGTAAATGGCGCAAATGGAAGTACAATTCAGAATCTAACTTCAAAATGCAAACTTTTTCTAAGAGAGGTGAAGCAGGTTACCCAATCACTTCATTATTTATACCAAAAAAATACAAGCAACATCCATCAGCTAAAGTTGTAGATGTTAATTAGTGTTTTTCTCTCATGCACAAAACACAAAAGCAGCGTTCTAGCAGTATGCCGGTCATAAGGGCGATCTGTTTCATAACAACCAACACTGACCTACTTCCTGCAAAAGCAGTCACCTTGTCAGCCCTTTGTTTTGTCTTTGTCTTTTTTACTCGGTGGCAAGGAACGCTCAGTGCAGAACAAGAGAAACGGAGGGGCTCGCTGAACAGTTTAATACAGCCAGACCTCTCCACATCATGCACAGCGAGCGTTGCGGTGCCGCCGGGGCGATTAGCTCACCAGGGCCTGCCAATCGACTCCCTTGCTAGAGACCCCTGCTAACCGGCTAACAAATTGAATGTGTGTTTAGACGGACGAGGGAGAATTAGATCAGCCCTCTCGACTGTGTCAGAAAGATGCGGTGAAGTTACTACCCGCACCAGGCCTTGAGAGGGAACGTGCCTCTGAGACGCAGAGGCTTGTTAAGACTCAAGGATGTTGTCAGAATGCTAACCAGACAATTACCGTGCACTACTGATTAAAACGAGAGCACGCTCATTATCAAAGTCGGGGCGGGGGACGTACGTGCTAAGCCTATCTTGCCATTAAAGTATTGTTCGAGTCTTACTGTTGGATTTAAACGAGCTTCGTTTCTCCTGCACACCATAGGCGTCTTTCAAAGGGTGACATGTCAGGTTTCACTGGGCAATTTAATCAGATTTCTGCCAAGTCAGCCAGACTATTTGGAGTATGTGCTTCATTTTCAATGTGTCAATTTCATTTTGGAGGGCACGGGATATAAAAATCTCTCTATTTCAGTTTCCAGCGTTCTCTCATTTTCTGCCACTTAATGTTGCTCAGTATTTATTTCTGTGCGCACTGCTTTTGTGGGCTCCAGTAGATTAGGTATAAATCGACTGCTTTGAATGTGGCGTGTTATATATGGGTGTGTTTGTGTAGATGGTGTACAGTCGGTTTTTTGAACAGACCATTCTTATGATCTGGAGCAAAATGGTGAGGCATACGTTATGAGTCAGTGACATATGCCGTGCCCTTTGGGTGCCCAGTAACAATGTGGGAATTACGTGATTTCTGCAGTGCTAAAATCATTGGGCTCAAACGGCCCTGCAGAGCAGGACAAACTTAGCTCAGACCTGGGGTGTTATTTATGACCATTCTGTTATTTTTGTGCCTTTTTTTAATGTAACAGTAGGCGGGTAAATGAAATGGTTTTAATTATTTTTATCTGCGTTTATTAATTTGTTAATGACAATTTACAATGTATTAATTAAAATTCTGTAATAATTGATTAATGATCATTTGTGGTTTAATAATAATAATAATAATAATAATATAATAATAGAACAACTTCTGTCTGCTTTTTCAAAAACATGTGCAACCAACATGCAGAAAAAATACTTTGAAACATGATAGAAAATACTGATTGTGTACACTCAAATGTATTTAATGTCAAAATATGTATCCTATATTTATCACAGGATCTTTTTAGAGTTATGTCATTTTAAAATGTACAATTTTGTATTATATTTTATATAAAATGACACAATATGAATTGACACAAGGTTACATTTTTAAGGACTTGGCACATTTTCTTTGACCCATGTCTGGAATAAAAAAGCAATTTGTTGATTAAAAGAGTATTATTTACTTCCATTTGCATTGTTTCTGATTTTCCAGCAATTTTCAAATAATTAAAATAACTTAAAATAGTTTAATTCCCACAGTTACCCTTGAACTGCCAATGCAACACAGAACCATGTTGAGTTAAGTCATTAGTGTGGTTTGTCACCTGCACCTGATGTCTCAAGTACAGTTTACAGGTACAATTTTATTTGCTCTTATTTCAGTGCATCTTTGAGACACACGTCTTCAACAGCCAAAGTGTGTCTGGTGTGTGCAGACGAGGCGTCAGGATGTCACTATGGGGTTGTTACATGTGGAAGCTGTAAAGTTTTCTTCAAAAGAGCAGTAGAAGGTAAGACTCATCTATTTTCTCACTTACAAACGTGTTCTGTTGTGAAATGTCTTTATGTCTTATTAACGGGATGATTCCTTGCTGAAAAGGCCAGCTTAAAGCAGCATGAATTCCTGCCTGGTTTATGCATAATATTTCAAGAAGCTCTAGAGATTGTAACTATTCTAGATGGCAAAACTATGCGTTTGGATTTAAGTGATTCAAAAGAGATTAATTCAATTATAGATTACACATGTGGATTGTATAACTCATCAATAGTTCATCTAAATGAAACAGATGTACATAAAAAGTCCCATATAGAGATATAGTAAACTAATATTTGCCATACACCACACAATACTTTGTAGTGCATAAATGTCATATATTTGTTAAAGTAGTCCTGGCCTGGATTTTAACCCTCTAAATTTAGATAACAGTGTCCTATGGGATAATTCACATTTTATAAGGGGAGTGAAATGTTGTTACTGCTTTTAGTGAAGTTGAACTTTTAAGTGGGACATTTGTATTAGCTCTGACGCAGACACAGCACTATCACAGCCTCTTTAGAAAGGTGCAAACTGCTGATTAAGCCAATAGACACATCCAAACTCCACAGAGCATGTAGTGTATAACAGCTAGGGGGGAAAAAGTGATCATCAGCATCTATTTAAAGAAACACCTGTTTGTACTCAAGGCATTGTTGCTGTTGTTTTGCCCTGAAGAAAACTTTGAACTTTTTGTTTATTTATTTAGATTTAGATATAAAGATATAAAGATTTTTTTCTTCCAAATTAACGCCTATGGAAAGCATCTGTGGTTAAGTAAAAAATTACTCTGGATATTCCTACACTGTAAAAAATGATTGTGATTTTAACAGTAAAAGACTGTAAAAATGCTACAGTAAAAACCTGTTAATTGGCTATAAGTAGCTTTCCATACTATATACGGTGAATAACTGTAATTACATTTAAGTATTTCCCTTCTCAGCTCGTGGAAGAGCTGTTTGTGATGAGCTTTGATTCATCATGTGACTTTCTCATCACCACCTGTTTTTGGTGGTTATCAGTATTACAATGGTTCAAAACAGATATTAGTACTTTAATATGCTGGTTTATTAACATTACATCAGTTAATGAAATACGTTTTTTTTATTGTGAATTTAAGTTAAGTCTGTAAAACCTAAAATGTTGCTACCATATTTTTAACGGTGAAGTTCTGGCAACCACAGCTGATGGTATTTTACCGTAAATGTCACAGATTTTTTTTTTTTTTTACAGTGTAGTCTTAGCACTTGTTTCTCATATACTGGACTAGTATATTATACTAGTAAACAGTATTTAGTGGTTAGTTTGAGTTGTATGTTAAATGTTCCATCTAAAAATTACAATTCTGTTATCGACTACTCACTTACCTCATAAAATGTTATTCTTCAAAACAAAAGAGAAGATGTTTTTAATAAAACCTGAGAGATTTCTGTTCTTCCATTTAAAGTCTAGTAATTAAATGACACAAGAACCGGTGAGGTTTTTCTCACATGTCAAGCAAGTACAGTTGAGGTTTCATTTACGATATTTGATGTGCTCGATGTATGTCTGTTGATCAGCGCTTATACGTGAATTAAACCCTGAATTAAATCTGTTCATCATATAAAGTGATTGTGTCTTCTCAGAAGACCTGCATTAAACTGCTTGGTTCATATGAACGTTTACAATGTCTTAATACACTTTTTGAAGTGTCAATCTTTCAATGGAGGGACAGAAATCTCTCATGTTTCATTAAAATATCCTCATTTGTGTTTCAAAGAAGAACTAAAGTCTTATGGGTTTGGAACCACACGAGGGTGAGTAAATGATGACTGAATTCTCATTTTTGTGTGAACTTTCCCTTTAACTCGTGGCTCTCTGGAATTCTTGATTCTGATGGGTCAAAATATTTTTGTATAATGACCTAGTTTCATGTTTCTTGTAACACATTTCATGTCCATTTATTTATCATTTGTTAATCAGCGAGATAATGTACAGTCAGCCAGTCGTTATTGGAAAATAAACCATTTCAGGATGATACAGGACCCCTACTCCTGAGGGTTTGTTTTGAGATAATGGCCAGCTGACTGTATGTCATCCTGTAACAATTACTACTAAACTGATTTAGTAATTTATAGCAATATATGAAGTTATTAAATGTTGGAAAAATGTGTGTTTATATAAAGCGTTCTCTCAGGTTGTGATTGTTCCTCAGAGCCCTGAATGAGGTCACACCTCAAGGGCATTCAGAAGTGCAGCCGCTTTTCCAACACCACAGCAGAGGTAGTGCTGTGTAAGAGTGTGCGCTCCATTACCTTACCTGACCTCAGCCTAGTTACCATCTGAGCAAGACAGAGAGAGAGAGAGAGAGAGAGAGAAGAAAGGAGGGAGGAGACAGAGAGAGATCGTGAAGAGTGAGCGTGAGCAGTAAGATTGGAAAAGGATAAAATGATAGTCAGAGTGAGAGAATAGACAGAGAGAGAGGTCTGTTTCAAAACCTAGCCTCGCTTCCTGCTGCCTACATAGGCAGCTACTTTCTAAGGCAGCATCCTAACTGTGTTGGAAGCTCATAAGAGACTGATTTGGAATGCTTTACGTAGGCAGTAACTCAGATAGGGGGCAGCACAAGGGAGATTTGACAGGCAATTGTTTTTAGTGGAATTTGTGATTAGCATGTTGGTAGCCACTGTAGGCATTTCAGATGGTTTTGGAACAGAGCAAAAAACAGCCAGAAGACTGATATTTAAAGATGTATGAGTCGAAGTAGAAGAAGTAGAGAAGATTATTGTTTTTTTCAACCTTCACTGTTTTTTGAAAGGCGGAAAGGTCTTGACTGCTCTTTGTGATATGAAAGAAAACTGCTAAACTCAGGCATAGATGCGAAAAAAAAAATTCACAATATATTGCAGTCAATACTTAACAACCTCTGTTGTGTAGTTCCTGAGCTGCGTGAATAATAACTAATAGCAGCACAAACACTTATTTCTCTGGGAATAGTGTGAAGTGGCCATATGGTACCAACTAATACTCAACAGACTTTTATTAGGAGCTCTACAGCTGTTCAGTCTGAGGACTAAAATATTTGTTCCTTCATTATGAGAATCTGTTATTACATTTGGCACTAGGGATATACCGGTTTCACTGTGTTAGTTTAGCTGTAGGATAGGGCTGCACGATTAATCGCATGCGATATTTAATGCGCATCTTGTCAGAAAGCCGGTTCTGTAATCAGCGTAAATCTCCATCACCTGCGTATATATATATATACACACACACACACACAAATACTATAAGGGCGAATTGATTAGGATTAATTTGAATTATATATCATATAAAAATATAAAATTAAATTAAATGACATTTATAAAATTAAATAACATTTCATTCTATAATTTAAATCATTTTGGATGTTAACATTTTTTCAGTATGCAGACTAGAGAGATGTTTGGACATTCTCCCTGCTGAGCTCTGGCACAGCACTATTTCAGTAGAAAAGGTTCATTTTGACATTGGCTATGTTTACATTCACACTTATAATGTGATTAAGGCAGTCCTGAAATTATGTTAATGTGATTATACTCATAATTAGAGTAACCATAATCGCAGTATATAGGCATACTATATATACACTTTCACCGCATTTCTTCCTCTCTTCCACTGACCAAAGTGCACATGCTTTTGCTGCAGAGGGAAAATGTGTTACGCTCATGCACAGCTTAGAAAACTCGGGTGCTCAGTAAGTTTAATGCTGCTCAATGTGAAAGCACGCAGGTGATGGAGATTTACCGCTGATTACAGAACCGGCTTTACTGATAAGAGGCGCGTTAAATATCGCATGCGATTAATCGTGCAGCCCTACTGTAGGATTTGGGAACTTGGGGATGGAGAGGGACAAACGCTAAATGATAGGAATTCACATTCAACATTTACAGTGTTGTAGCTGTTCCTGATGTTTTTATAAAGGCATGTGTTCACCCCTTTTCGACAGTGCTGGTGCCAGAGCTGGTGCCCGATTTGGAGGCATTCTGTTTTTGACATTGGCTATGTTTACATTCACACTTATAATGTGATTAAGGCAGTCCTGAAATTATGTTAATGTGATTATACTCATAATTAGTGTAACCATAATCACAGTATGTAGGCATATATACACTTTCACCACATTTCTTCTTCTCTTTCACTGACCGAAGCAGGCATGCTTTTGCTGGAGAGGAAAAGCACGTTACGCTCACGCACAGCTTTGAAATCTGGGGAGCTCAGGAAATAGAGTTTATGCTTACAATTTTACTGGATATGGCCATCATGGTCAAAAACACTGGAATGCAGCCATTTTTTAACTGAAAGTTCACCCGATAATCATTTACTCACTCTTAAGTTGTTCCAAACCTTTCTTTTGTTCTGTTGAATGCAAACAAAGTTATTATAAGGAATGTTGGTAACTAAACAGTTGCCGGTAGCCATAGTATTTTTTTCCCCATACAATGGAAGTCAATGGCTACCAACCACTATTTGGTTACCAGCATTCTTCAAAATATCTTCTTTTGTGTTCAACAGAAGAAAGAAACTAATACAGGTTTTAACAACTTGAGGGTTAGTAAATGATTACAGAATTTATCACTTTTTGGGTGAATTATCCCTTTAGGCACTTTTGAATAATCAAAATAATGGCAAGTAGCATGTAAACAGGATTAACGAGGTTTGCTTATGTCATGTAAAATCTTAATCCGAGTAATTTGTTATTCTGATTATTGCAAATAAACACTATAGGCACACATGTATAGTCACTGCCATGCCATCAAGGTTTTTAAAGTTGGAGATTTACTTTATTGGCAAACTTACAACAGCCTAGTGAAATATGTGAGATGTTTGATGCAGTTGATCTGTCCAAAGTTTTCTCATCATCAACACATTCCCTCATCACTTGTCCGTTTCAAACTCCCAAACCACAGTCTGTAGCTTGGCTGTGATTTCCATATGGTTTTTTTTCAGACAGCTCAGCAGATGCTTATTATTCAAAAGCCATCAGTGTCTTGGCATGTCATCATGTTTAATGATACTCAGTGTCAGTCCTGCACAACTCATCATTTACAGGCTTGCATTGAACTTGGCTAGACTATTGTGAAAAAATTAAGTTTTCAGAAGAGTTTTTAAAACTTTTCTGTTACTTGGTAAATATAATGCTGAAGAAAATTGCACTGATTAAGCACAGAGCTTTAACGGGTCTACAGTATATGACAGTTATTTTTGTATTGTGTATTTGGAAAGGAAACATCATGCATCAGTAGAGGGTTAAAGAGTGAGAAACTTTGAGGATTTTTGTGGAAAAACAATAAAGAAAGATTAATTAAAAAGACAGAATGTAGCACCCGATGCCCCCAAGTGCCTAATTCCCAGAACACGTAATTATTGAATGATTTCATTGAGAGGGAAAATAAACTTTAACTATTTCCATCTTAGAGTAAAAAAATAAGGCAATTGTGAAATACATTTTACAATAAGAAAGTCACATTATAGTTACACAAACATACAATATAAAGCCACAATTGTGAGAAATAGGGTTTTTTTGATACAGAAATGGCTTTCATAATTTATAGCCCTAAGGATGAATTTAAAATATGCTTTTAATGACAAAAAGTGAAACTCCACAAACTTCACTTTGTCTTGCTTGTGGCTGACAGTCAAAACATACTGAAATATGCCAGAACTCAGAGTGCTGTGATTGGTCAGTGAGTATTAAAGGGCCGAACAACTATACAGTCCATTAAACAGGTCATACAATCCCTTTTTCCTCACCTCAAATAACCCCTCTGTGTTTGCCTACAGCACCACTGCTTTCAGTATCTGCCATCTCTTCCGCCTTCTGGGTGATACCTTTGTTCTTTGACATCAATGCAAAATGAGACACCCTTTGTGTTTAAGCAAATCGGATGACGGCTATCACATTATGGCATCTGTGTTTCCAACATCAATATATTTTGGGACATGGGTCGTGACCATGTATTATTGATACGGTTGAGGTTATGAAAGGCTTTATTCTGGTCAGTTGGTGACAGATGTTTCTTACTGTATCCATTTATCATCATAATCACAATAACTAATTGTGAACTATCTGGCTTTATTAATCTGTATGTTGCCCTCAAGGCAGCCCTAAGCCTAATGTACAGCAAAACCAGAAAGAGATTAATTTCCATATACAGTACAAAATTTCCACTGAACGTTGTATACAGATGAAGCAGTAGCTTTTCAACCTTGGACCAGATACAATTTATAACAGGAAAGCAGAGGACTGCAAAGTGCAGGAAGTGCATGTGTGGAAATAACAAATGATGAGAGGAAAAACTGTATTTTCATAAATGATTACAGCTGCGTTTTGGTTTGTAATTTAACTCCCATGCGTCAGTTCACGCAATAATCCCTCTGAAGACTGCATGTGGACGTGTTGGATGAACACAGAAAATAAGACCTGCAGTTTACATCAATTAAGAAAAACATATTTACTTACTTTAGAAACTGAAATCGGTAATGTCATTAAATGAATGGGCGCTTACATTATGATTAAACTGCTGGAGATATTCACAGAGCTGGTGGTTGCTAGTAGGTATTTCTACTCAAGTTCTGTATTGGATGGTGGATCATTATCTGAACTTCGCTAACTGTCGTTGTCACTCATGGCATCAGAAGTTTCTGAAAATTGCATATCACTTTGTCACTTCAGTGTGAATACCCCTTTATACACTGAAAAAGTTTGGTGTAAGCAACACATGCTCACCCCCAACTCTTTTTGACGCACAGGGTACCCCTTTAGCATAATTAAAAAAAAAAAAAATTGTGTACAGTCGGTGCGTAAATTCAAAAATTGCCGCCAGAAGAAGCCTCACGTCAGTCTTGGTTGTGAAATGCCATTGGCTCTTGTGTGTCTTGTGACCGATTGCATCATGCTAAAGTACGCGAGTATCTTTTTGAATGAGATGTGAGCACGTTAACGGAGTGGGATCATTTTCAGCATGTAAAACCTTATGTTTTACTCATTTCTTCGCATAAAGATATTGTATGGCTTCAGAAGACTTGGAATGCAACACGACTTGTTTGTAATACTTTTATACTGCTTTTTATGGTACGTTTTTGCAATAAATACCTGTGACGGTACTTTTATTCGCCTGTTACGTGTTTTATATTTTTCAGAAGTGGGTAGGTTTAGGGTAGGGGTGGGGTTAGGTGCTCCAATCAAAGTATAAATTTATATAAAATGATTTATATTTTTTACAAATGCATGCAAACCATTAAATTAAGGCAAAAAACTGAAAGCAATGGAGGACCCTACATGTCGAAAAGGGGTACCCTGTGCATTAAAAAAATTACGCTAAAGGGGTACCTTGAGCATCAAAAAAGTGACTCCAAGGGGTCCTGACCAAGCGTAAATATGTGACGAGTTGGGAGTGAGAACGTGTTGGTGTAAGATTTACTTTGAAACAAATTTTGGAAATAAATTGCTTGTAAATTTCACAAATAGCTGACCCTTCGCCGGGAGTGTGACTGACAAATCTGATCAATCATAACGCAAATATAACTGAATCTGTCATTTTGTCCGACAAACAAAACAGACAGGAGAGTAGATTTAAGTTGGTCGACTTTAACTTGAAAAATGCTGTGTACTGACATCTTTCCGCGGTTGAAACAAGATACTTCTGATGTTCATTCATGTTTATTTTGTGCTATAACTAGTAAAGAGGAAGAAACGATCAGTTCAGGTGTCACTTGAACCGAGGCTACAGTGATCTGTCACGACACATTAAAGAGCCACAAAACAGTATTTATCGTTTTAATTCATTTAAAAAATGACAAAATTTGAAAGCTGAGACTTTTTCATACCAAAAAAAAATTATTCTAAAGACTAAAATAGTATTTTCCTGTAAAATATACTTCATTCAATAATTTTTACAATATTAAAATAATTTTTACAGTATGCCCCAAAGTTGCCGAAATAGCATTCTACAATAACAACTGATAGCAGCTTGATGTGAAACACATGTGTGGAATAGATTTGAAGTACATGGTGAAAAAACTAGATGGATGCTGATTCATATGCCATCGGCCTGTGGTTTTCTATGTTGTTGTTTACGCTAACGGCTAATGTGAAAAGGGCTTAATCCTCTTGGTCTAAATGTAGTTTAGATACATGACACTGTATTGCCATGAAAACAGATCTGAAGACTTGGCGTAAGGAGAACCGTTTTAAAAGAGAAGCTCACGTGTTCGAGTCGAAGCCAGAAATGACACGACAGTTGGAAAACAGATGAAAAAAGATGTGAATATTGTATTGCATGAGTCTCACAGGGAGTTTCCTTTTAAATGTCTGCTTAATTTCTAAGCTGACAGGCTAGGTTTTCAGTGCATCCCTCTATCATGAATGACGTAGTCGGCTAAAAGTAGACACTGGCTTGTACAGGAAGCCCCATGTTGGCTCTTCACGTGCACACACTTAGGCTGATATGATATAGTATGAGTATTACAAATTCAGCCATAGCATTAAACTCAGTGCACACTGACGCATAAGAGGGAGGTTTTGGGAACTGAATTTGTTGGATTAAAGGATCTCTACAACATTTTAGGCTAAATAGGGCTAAAAAATTCAGAAATAAAACTGACAGAATGTATTTCCATAAATATGGTGAAAGAAGAGAATGATTAATCCCAAAATGAGAAATAATTTACTCAACCTCATGTCGTTCCAAACCATTATGGCTTACTTTCTTCTGCAGAACACACACACCCATCCAAAAAAAAAAAAAAAACCCGGTTGGGTGAATACAGTACAAATATTGTACAATGCAACTCACTTTAATAAAGCACTCAGGGATTTCAGGAAACGTCCATGTGGCTCTCTGAACATTTTCCAATTGTTCTGAATGGTTTGGTGAAAACTAACCCAATATTAACTCTTTCACTGCCAGCATTTTTGAAAAAAAGTTGCCAGCCAACTCCATTTTATTCTAGCTTCAAGCATTCTTTTCTTAATCAACGCTTTAATGTAGGTAAGTTTGATAAAAAAAACGTAACATTTTGAGCAAAAAGCTGAGAAAATCACGTTTTTATCAAATATTACATATGAATCATATTCATTACGATGATCAAAGCATTACGATGACCTGGATCGACAATTCACTTGGAAACATTAGGCAGTTTTCATTTATATGCTGTTTACTGTTGATGATCACATTATTTTTCATATGCATCTGTTTACATATGAGATCGCTCGTTTCTGCGTCTTCCTCACATGTGTTTTTGATTTGGACATTCTGGACTCATTCAGGAGATGCGTAATAGCGCCCCCGATGGTATAACAGTGCAAACACGGAAACCTGGAAAATTCCATTTTGGCGGGGAAGCGTTGTATCATAAATAACAGAAAATTCCATGTTTAGCGGGGAAAGAGTTAAAGCAATTTTGACAGTAAAATAATTGTGGTAAACTTCACCTTTTAATCTGGTGCGTAGAAACACCAGGAAAAGCAGGTGAACATTTTCGCCACCTACTGGACTGGAGTGTGAAGGGTTGAATGACGCACACAAAATTTACAGTTAAAGTGGCTTCAATATTGAATTGTTTTTCGCCAAAATGTATAAAAGCAATCTTGTGGTGCAATGTACTGCCATTGTCTTAAATTCACGCAAACAGATATTTGTTAAATTATTTCCTTTTGTGTTCTGCATAATTTTTTTTTTTAAAGTTACGTTTGGAATGATATGTGAGTGAGTAAATTATGACAAAAATACATTTTACGTTAACTATCCCTTTAATCTCTATCTGACTTAGTTTTGTCTCACCAAGGAAAAGGAACACTAAGGGCATGTTTACACACAGCAACTTTGAACCAAACAAACTCTTGTGCGATTGCTTTTTTAGTGTGATTCATTTGAAGAAGTATGAACGCTGCCATCCGAATATTGGTTTGTACCAAACTAGCGGACCAGGATCAACCTTTAGTTTTGGGTGTTATTCACAAAATATAGTCATAAAAGCTGTCCAATTAGGTTGTGACCGTATCCTCATGTCTTTTGTTTTGTATCTTTAGGTTAGGTGTTAAAAATGTAAATGTTAACACCAAGCGAACCAAATGTATAATTTTCTTTTTTTGTCCGGACTAAAAGAACCAAGAAAACCAAATAACCGAAGGCATGCAAAAACATACCCACTGGAAACACAATAAAATTCTAAACTAAACTTTGAGTAAACAATAGCTAAACAATGAAGTTACATACTACAACTGTGATAGACCACAATACACACTTGCTGATATTTCTTTAAGCCAATGCACATAAACACCACACAGATATAGATCCACAAACTACAGTGCACTGAAACGCTACAATATGTGAAGTTCCCCTTCCATCCTTATGTACACAAACAGTCTCTCTGCTGCTTTAGTACATAAACACCTACACGCACACATGTGTGTGCCGATACACAAACACAGTATGGTACAGTTTATGTGTACGTGCTTCTGATGGGACAATGATTAACAGGATTTGTGGGGCAGCTGCGTACAGTGGTCAGAAGGGGCCCGAGAGTTAGCCGAACAGATTTCAGGTCTGATTTGCGTCTGTGTTTGGATGCTGAGGTGGAGGAGGGCTTCGTTGTGTTTCCTGTGTCGCAGTTTACTGTTTTTTAGAGCAAGAAAAATGGGCTTATGTAAGGGGTCATGTGATTTAGCCAGAAATAGTGGCGAGGCTACAGCTGCTGTTGCTCCGTTTGCAGATCCTGGGCTTTTTTGGCAGCTTCTAGACAGACTCGCTGCGCATTTTTTCCCTCCACCGAAAACACTCATTGTGCCTGTCTGTAGCCACACGGTCCATAAGCACTAAAGGAAAGCACGTTCATGTAATGTAGGTAGCACCAGTGGCATGCAGTTTAGCGGAGAAGTCCTTCCCATGATGCACGAGTGAAAGAGGGGGTGGAATATGGTTAAGAGAACGAAAGAGAGAGATGCACACGGCCGCGGTGCCTGGATGCGGCCCTGCGGCGCCGTGCTCTGGCCTGTGGAGCGAGTGGGTGTGTGGCGAGTCAGTGGAGCGGAATGGTGCTCCGAAACGAGAGCTCGATCCACGAGCTGTGGCCTTGGCCAAGGAAGGCTGCACATGAGGGATAGCGTCATAGCGTCCCGCGCCAAGACATCAGCCAACCCATGACACACTCAGAAACACTGTTTGGGATGGCTCATTTGTCCTCTGTGATAATAGTGCAGGGGCGTAAAGTGTAAGACAGCTGTCTCCTTTGCGTCGTATACTCACAAAGGGATGACTGTGCACGAGGAGCAGCATGCACCACAATGTCCTTGTGAAGGTCACAGTTTTGTTAATGCACGGAATAGAGTGATCTGTCTTTTTTGTATTACGCTATTAGGGCAGTAAATCAAAAATGTTAATTTTTCACTGAATTAATTACATCCTAATTCATTTTTTCAAATTAACCAAAACACATCACAATGACTTAGAAAAGCCTCCACAGAAAACTATATATTATTATTTTTAATAATTAATTATAGAAATTAATTGGTTAAATTAACAGTCCTATAAACAAACCATTGTCCATGTGAACCACGGAAGAGCTCATTCCTAATTTCTGTAACAATTCCTACAGAAAAAAAAAAAAAAGATACATAGAGTTTTATAGAGATCTTGAACACGTTCTCTCTCTTCTTGCAGGTCAGCACAACTACCTTTGTGCTGGGAGGAATGACTGTATCATTGACAAGATTCGGAGGAAAAACTGTCCAGCATGCAGAGTACGGAAGTGTCTACAAGCCGGGATGAATCTTGGGGGTAACTGAATTTACTTACTATGGGACTAAAAACTGTTGTGAAATGATATGAAACAATTATACGGGCACACCTGAGATCATTAATCTTAAAATATAAGAAATATATCCAGAATATAAAAAAAACACAAAATGTTATTGTGAATGTTATAATATGAGTGATTGCCTTTTTTTAGTGAAGATTTACAGTTACAGAGAAATCTTTTCTTTTTTTTGTCTTTTATTTATCAAAGGTAAGTGACTTAAAAGAACATATTGAAATATGCTTCACATACATCTGTGCTTTCAATATAATTGCAACACAATTTGAGCAGTACTCAGTGAGCTGGAAAAAATGACCAAGGTAGATGGTTTTTAAAAAGACAATAAGCGAAATACAGATGAAGTCATTTGGTTGTTTGTGTAACAAATGCTAGCCAAGGGTCACACTAATGGGGGACACCTTATTATTATATTGAAGATATAAAACTATTGATAAACTTGAGAAATCAGTACAGCCTCAACAAACAGTGTACATCACTACAGCCATGTCAACTCCTGAAAACAACGAATTAGGCAAACATTAACTAGTGACTCCAAACAGATGAAAAAACACAAAAATACTAGCAGAAAAAAAAAACAGTGAAGTTTCATCATGTGCATCTGTAATGTGCCTAGAATTGCAACTAGGGATGCACCGATACCACTTTTTCCAGTACTCGCCCGATACCGATACTTTTATTTTTGGTACTTGCCGATACCGAGTACCGAAACCAATATTTTCATTGCATTTGTAAATTTTTTCAATATTGGGTACAGAAACCAAGAGTATGTATAATGTTAGTTGGTTAACTTCATTTATCAAATAGATACAGTCAAACCTTCAACATTTCTCACATTATCACAGTTTATTCGCTATAGTTTAGAAAATGGTAATAAAATATGACAAGAACTCAGAGTTAAACTGTGTCAGAACAAATTATCTTGATAATGTTATATAACTTTGATAGAAAGGTATGTAATGGATTACAATAAACCAAAAATTATTCA
>NW_015537973.1:328735-332451 GCF_001515605.1 Sinocyclocheilus anshuiensis | reverse complement strand
CTCTCTCTCTCTCTCTCTACCGTTAAGTAACTTGTGCATTGTTTTACTTACTTGTTTTTGACATATCCGACCGAACTACAAACTTTCCAGTGATGTCTGTGAGAAAGGGATATTCACTCGACAAGCTCGCGCATTTGCGCCGCCGCGCGCTCAATCCACTCAGCGTGCTTTGCTTACCAGCTGGCGCAAATCAGCTATATAGGCATTAATACTGAATGTTTTATATTCATTGCATACCTATACTTCGTAGACATCTTTAATCTCTAATAACTCCATTCTGCTGTCTGTTGTCAGTGTTTCTTTGTTTGAATATGGCGCTTATCACATGCTGTGTGGTATCGACGTTTGGTATCGGGGCATTTTAACGAGTACGAGTACAGGAGCTCAGTATCGGGCCCGATACCGATACCAGTACAACACACGATTTATTTGACCAACTCTGATCAAAGCTGCATCTCTACCTGGTTGGGTTTCTAAATTATATTTCTGTGGTAAAGGGGGGGGTTTGTCTTACCCGTGTTTCCCTGATGTTTGTTAGTTACGATTTTCTTGAAAAATGTCTCTTGGAATGGAAATATATAAATAGTAAATGAGTTGTAACTTTTGACAGATGACTCGTCATTTCGCATTTTCAAATGACTAACTACAGTTTTAACAAATGTATGTGGCATATATAGTTTATCTTAAACCAGCTGTTATCACTGAATAATACAGTATATACTGTAACTTTAGTGCAATAAACCTGAGTTACCATAGTTTTTTTTTTGCTTGTTTCTCTCTTTAAAAAGCATCTTGAGAACAATACTAACAAATAATAAATTAGATATTACATTATTATTAATATTATATTACATTTTTGTTAAGTTCCAGTGTAGAATGAAAAATGTGGAGGTCAGTGAAGGTACTGCAGGAAGATATATAACATAGAGTTTAATAACACTTATCATTCTACCACTTTTAATTTAAATTTTTCCTGAACCTCATTGAGTCATTCTAGGTGAAGATCTTTGGGCTAAAAATATGAACGTATAAGGGGAAGTGTACATTTTTGGTTCTGATGATAGACTATTTTTTCATCAAGAAATATAATAGATGTATTTGATTTTAAATGATAAATAAACATCCATCTGAAAGACTACAACGTTTACACAAAGTTGTCGAGAGTATAAAATCTGAGCATTTACTGGGACTAGCACATATGCCACCTTCAGTCTCACTTACTGATGTGATATAAACCTGCTGGCACAGGAATCTTGCAATTAATATCAAATTGGAACACTAACACAGCCAATTAAGAGCATCCTCCCGAACCACATAAGAAGTCACATCTATACAGCAGGGATTTAAACTGTGATCCCTGCTATAAGATCCATCTCTATTTGAATAATTACTTCTATCAGCTCCAGCTCATTTCAGATATGAAAAACTGTAGGAACACTGCTTGAAGACTACACTGGGGGTCTTTTCATTAATACCTTGTTCATTTCAAATTATTTATCTCTCTTATAAATCACTGTAAGACCTTCAATGTTTAACATAAATTGTAATTATTCATAAAATGGATCAGGCTGCTCAAGCGAACAGCTTTAATAATATATGTTTGTTATTTCTCAGCACGGAAATCCAAGAAGTTGGGGAAGATGAAGAGCGTTAGCGAGGATTCCTCCCTGCAGAACTCAAAGGACGGGCCTCCGTTTCTGACCTCGGAGAAAGAGTTGAGCTCAGCCAATGCTCTTGTCCCCCACGTCCCCACGGTAGCACCGTTTCTGTCACCGTCCGTGTGTAGCGTCCTGGAGCTCATAGAGCCTGAAGTGGTGTTCGCGGGCTATGACAACACACAGCCCGACACAACCGACCACCTGCTCACCAGCCTCAACCACCTCGCCGGAAAACAGATGATCCGAGTGGTCAAGTGGGCCAAAGTACTTCCAGGTATACTTCCAAGGCAAATTTGTTTCTAAGGTTCCGTCTCCTGCATATTCAAAAGGCAGGGAAATTTTCTCCAGATTTTGAACTTTTTTGTAATTCAAGGTCAAGTATTAGTTGAGCTGTTGATCTCTGAAATGTACTTAGAAACTATGCTGTCATATTGATACAATCCTTGACCTGTCGGTTGCATTGGTATAGTAGGGTCTATATAATTATAATTATAATTATAATTATAATATAATTTTCTATAATTGTGTTCGGGATCATAAGATCTGTGTCTTCAGCCCACACCTAACTATTCATGCTTTTTCAAGCATTGACACTTTATGCTAAAGGAATAGTTCACCGAAAAATGAACATTCTGTCATAAATTACTCACCCTCATGTCGTTCCAAAGACCTTCTTCATTCATCTTCAGAACACAAGTGAAGATATTTTTGATGAAATCCAAGAGCTTTCTGACCCTGCATAGACAGCAATGCAACTGACATGTTCAAGGCCCAGAAACGTAGTAAGGACATTGATAAAAATGTCCATGTGTCGTGGCACTCTTGTGAACGTCTTGTGCTGTCTATGGCAGGGTCAGAAAGCTCTCGGATTTCATCAAAGATATCTTAATTTGTGTTACGAAGATGAACAAAGGTCTTACAGGTTTGGAACGACATGAGGGCGAGTAATTAATGACAGATTTTTCATTTTTGGGTGAACTATCCCTTTAACATACTATATCTCTGTGTTCAACAAGGCTGAATGGACTTGATCAAAAATAGTGAAAACTGCTATATTTTGAAATATTATTGCAATTTAAAATAACTTTTTTTCTATTTTAAATATTTTAAAATGTACTTTATTCCTGTGATGCAAAGCTGAATTTTCAGCATCATTACATCAGTCTTCAGTGTCACGTGATTCTTCAGAAATCATTCTAATATGATGATTTGCAACTCGAAAAAAAAAAAAAAAACATTTCTTAATATTTGAATGTTGAAAACAGTTCTGCTTCTTAAAAAAAACATGGAAATCATGATAATTTTTTAGGATTCTCTGACGAACAGAACGCTGGAAAGAACTGCATTTATTATGTTTATTATTTATTTAAGTCCACAAGCTTCCAAAGTAAGTTGGCTCATCATATAGAAGAATCAGAGGTTCACTGTGTCTGTAGTAACATTAATTGATTAACTGAGAATTGCTAGCATATGTTACTGTATTATAAACTAAAAATCCCATACAATGTTTAGTAGTTAATTATAATTTTGGAAAAATCTGTTTTTTTCATTCCAAATTAAGTTTTCAAGGTACCTTGCAACAAGACGGTCACTTGCTGTATTGCAATTATTTGATACCAGGGTGTCTCCTTGCTATATCCGGATATAAAAATAGAAGGCTGAAAACACAACAGGGCAAACTGGCTCACCGAGTTTCAAAGACTTTCCAGGCAGGCTTTGGGCAGTCAATGCATCACACGCTCAGTCAATCTACAAGTGATGACTTGCAGATGTTTAATTATTAGTTATTTTGTTGATGAAATCCAAGAGCTTTCTGACCCTGCATAGACAGCAATGCAACTGACATGTTCAAGGCCCAGAAACGTAGTAAGGACATTGATAAAAATGTCCATGTGTCGTGGCACTCTTGTGAACGTCTTGTGCTGTCTATGGCAGGGTCAGAAAGCTCTCGGATTTCATCAAAGATATCTTAATTTGTGTTACGAAGATGAACAAAGGTCTTACAGGTTTGAAACAACATGAGGGTGAGTAATTAATGACAGAAGTTTCATTTTTGAG
>NW_015537973.1:320132-328719 GCF_001515605.1 Sinocyclocheilus anshuiensis | reverse complement strand
CTGAGCATTTACTGGGACTAGCACATATGCCACCTTCAGTCTCACTTACTGATGTGATATAAACCTGCTGGCACAGGAATCTTGCAATTAATATCAAATTGGAACACTAACACAGCCAATTAAGAGCATCCTCCCGAACCACATAAGAAGTCACATCTATACAGCAGGGATTTAAACTGTGATCCCTGCTATAAGATCCATCTCTATTTGAATAATTACTTCTATCAGCTCCAGCTCATTTCAGATATGAAAAACTGTAGGAACACTGCTTGAAGACTACACTGGGGGTCTTTTCATTAATACCTTGTTCATTTCAAATTATTTATCTCTCTTATAAATCACTGTAAGACCTTCAATGTTTAACATAAATTGTAATTATTCATAAAATGGATCAGGCTGCTCAAGCGAACAGCTTTAATAATATATGTTTGTTATTTCTCAGCACGGAAATCCAAGAAGTTGGGGAAGATGAAGAGCGTTAGCGAGGATTCCTCCCTGCAGAACTCAAAGGACGGGCCTCCGTTTCTGACCTCGGAGAAAGAGTTGAGCTCAGCCAATGCTCTTGTCCCCCACGTCCCCACGGTAGCACCGTTTCTGTCACCGTCCGTGTGTAGCGTCCTGGAGCTCATAGAGCCTGAAGTGGTGTTCGCGGGCTATGACAACACACAGCCCGACACAACCGACCACCTGCTCACCAGCCTCAACCACCTCGCCGGAAAACAGATGATCCGAGTGGTCAAGTGGGCCAAAGTACTTCCAGGTATACTTCCAAGGCAAATTTGTTTCTAAGGTTCCGTCTCCTGCATATTCAAAAGGCAGGGAAATTTTCTCCAGATTTTGAACTTTTTTGTAATTCAAGGTCAAGTATTAGTTGAGCTGTTGATCTCTGAAATGTACTTAGAAACTATGCTGTCATATTGATACAATCCTTGACCTGTCGGTTGCATTGGTATAGTAGGGTCTATATAATTATAATTATAATTATAATTATAATATAATTTTCTATAATTGTGTTCGGGATCATAAGATCTGTGTCTTCAGCCCACACCTAACTATTCATGCTTTTTCAAGCATTGACACTTTATGCTAAAGGAATAGTTCACCGAAAAATGAACATTCTGTCATAAATTACTCACCCTCATGTCGTTCCAAAGACCTTCTTCATTCATCTTCAGAACACAAGTGAAGATATTTTTGATGAAATCCAAGAGCTTTCTGACCCTGCATAGACAGCAATGCAACTGACATGTTCAAGGCCCAGAAACGTAGTAAGGACATTGATAAAAATGTCCATGTGTCGTGGCACTCTTGTGAACGTCTTGTGCTGTCTATGGCAGGGTCAGAAAGCTCTCGGATTTCATCAAAGATATCTTAATTTGTGTTACGAAGATGAACAAAGGTCTTACAGGTTTGGAACGACATGAGGGCGAGTAATTAATGACAGATTTTTCATTTTTGGGTGAACTATCCCTTTAACATACTATATCTCTGTGTTCAACAAGGCTGAATGGACTTGATCAAAAATAGTGAAAACTGCTATATTTTGAAATATTATTGCAATTTAAAATAACTTTTTTTCTATTTTAAATATTTTAAAATGTACTTTATTCCTGTGATGCAAAGCTGAATTTTCAGCATCATTACATCAGTCTTCAGTGTCACGTGATTCTTCAGAAATCATTCTAATATGATGATTTGCAACTCGAAAAAAAAAAAAAAAACATTTCTTAATATTTGAATGTTGAAAACAGTTCTGCTTCTTAAAAAAAACATGGAAATCATGATAATTTTTTAGGATTCTCTGACGAACAGAACGCTGGAAAGAACTGCATTTATTATGTTTATTATTTATTTAAGTCCACAAGCTTCCAAAGTAAGTTGGCTCATCATATAGAAGAATCAGAGGTTCACTGTGTCTGTAGTAACATTAATTGATTAACTGAGAATTGCTAGCATATGTTACTGTATTATAAACTAAAAATCCCATACAATGTTTAGTAGTTAATTATAATTTTGGAAAAATCTGTTTTTTTCATTCCAAATTAAGTTTTCAAGGTACCTTGCAACAAGACGGTCACTTGCTGTATTGCAATTATTTGATACCAGGGTGTCTCCTTGCTATATCCGGATATAAAAATAGAAGGCTGAAAACACAACAGGGCAAACTGGCTCACCGAGTTTCAAAGACTTTCCAGGCAGGCTTTGGGCAGTCAATGCATCACACGCTCAGTCAATCTACAAGTGATGACTTGCAGATGTTTAATTATTAGTTATTTTGTTCTGTTATGTCCACATTGCTCTGTGTTTGTCATGTGATTTTAAACCATTTTAGGAGTCAAAAACAGGTGACAAAATTCAGACGAGTGTTTGATGGGAAAAATAGGATGTATTTAAACACTTTAAGTTTTGTAGTTCTGTAAGTTTGTGCAAGTTACATTGACAATAATTTCACTAGTTTCACCAACATGTGGACCAGTTTCCAAAGGGATAATGTGGGGAAATTATTATTTATAACAAAAGAGAACACAAGGGACGCTCAGAGATTGCCTAGAAATGATAAAGCTATTGTACACAAGAGATTTTAAGTTAACGGTGTGACACATTACAGTCAATAGTGAATTTGTGTATTGCAGACAAGCCAAAAATAGCCTCTGCTTCACCGATAAGTTTATAGTGTGTCCTCATGTGGCTTATATTATAGCTTGTGGGTGACTTTACAGCCCTCAATGTGAGTTTTGGCAAGAATCCAGTCTGCTGTATTGCTAACTCTCTCTGACAACAGGACAATGAATGGAAACCTTCTGTGATTCATGTAAACCTGATTGTGCTGACTGCACTGCAAGACTTTTTCATTTGTGAACGAATTTGTGCCACTCTAGGAATCAACCGCAAACTGTTAGGTTCACAATGGCCACACGCATTACATGAACTAAAGAAGTAAATAAGATTAAAACTTAACTTGCATTTTCCAAACAATGTTACTATCTGCATCCATTTCTTGTATGCATATTTCATGTTTTTTTTTAACATTCATATCATTCATTTCTCACCTTTACCATATACAGGTGCATCTCAATAAATTAGAATGTCGTGGAAAAAAGTTTCACAATTTGAGTTGAATTACTGAAATAAATTAACTTTTCCACGACATTCTAATTTATTGAGATGCACCTGTATATTATATTATGAGTGGAATTTTTTTGAAGAATCATAATGCAGCTCTTGCCATATAACAAATATATCTTCATAGTGACAAAAAAGCCCAGAATAGCAAGATCTATTTTATTTCTTAGTTTTAGCTCTGCTTCAGGGCAAGTCATGCCTCTTTGCTCTGTGTTAACTTGCCCTTTATTTTTTTTCCCCAGGTTTCCGCAGTCTACCTATTGAGGACCAAATCACGCTGATCCAGTATTCCTGGATGTGTCTCTCCTCCTTCTCCCTCAGCTGGAGATCCTACAAACACACCAACGCCCAAATGCTGTACTTCGCCCCTGACCTCGTCTTCAACGAGTAAGCTAACTCACACAACACCACATATTTACTTCATATAGATATTTGTTGATTTATTCCATCCAAACATTTGAAGTAAATAAAAAAAAAACCCCTCAGTTTTCCATAAACTACAGCATACAAACAATCCTTGGCCTTAGGTTAACCCTGTTTAAAGAATTCTGTGCTTCAAGTTACACAAGTTAAGATAATAATACAAAATGAAAAGCTCAATAAGCATGTTCCCAGCAGGCGTACGTCTGTGACCTCAAAACTGTCCCTTCAATCGCTCCGCTAGGAAATACACTTTCCCTATAAGCGCTTCTTGATAACGTTGATCATGGCCGAGAGTTAGGTCAATGGGGCACATAATCAGCACAATCGACGAGAAGTGTTGAGTGGAAAGAGTGTGATTGTGTGTTTTTTAAAGCTAAATGTCCATTTATTGAGCGTAGTGGGAGAAGTGTAAAAATAGAGCACAGTGACCCCTGCAGGAGAATTGGAGCACTTCATTGTATTTGCCAAATGACTTGGAAAGATCTTGAGAAAAAGTACAGAATTAACTGGCGTGTTTACATATTCTCATCACCTCATACACGACTTCCACACATCCTGACGGCAAACCACCACGTAGGTTTCTGGCACACATGAGCTTTGTTTCATGATTGCCTAAACAATTAGCAGTCCTTCAGCACAGTCACAAAGACTTGAATTTTAACTCCTGACAAACCCTGAATCTGTTTATATCAGACTGCGACAACAATCCAAGTGTTGTCTGCAGGAAATTTAAGGCACACATGAAGGCAGCAGTGTGTTGTCATCCACAATACCACAATATTTGTAAGATAAACACATTACATTACATTAACCCAGTGAATATAAAACAGCACATACAGTGGGTACGGAAAGTATTCAGACCCCCTTAAACTGTGTGTACATTAATGAGGAAAAAAAATTAACTTAAATGATTTTAGCAAATGGCTGCAATATAACAAAGAGTGAAAAATTTAAGGGGGTCTGAATACTTTCCGTACCCACTGTATATACTGTTATACTGTCTCAAAGTGAACAGGTCAACATGTTTCCACTGAAAATAGTGTGTGCTTAGAGTAGTGTGTACTATATCACCGTTTATAGCAAAATAAATACGCTTTGAAATGGACAAGATTTTTTTCATGAACTACACAAGGTATAATACATTCCAAAATACATGAAATAATGGTTTGTACTGACCATAATTAGTTTAGTTATAGAAATACTGGCAGCCAAGAACATTTATCCATTTAGAAGACATATAGCGACAACCAACTTCCCCATTCAGTCTACGACATATTAATAATTCTACATATTCTGAGTGCAGTTCATTGTTATATTATTACATTTTAATGGTTGGTTTTAAGGATATTTTGGTTGCCAAATGTCCATGTGAAATCTAGGTCTTGAAGCAAAACCAGCTGAGAAGCACTGCAGGACTAGTGCAGCAGTGCCCTTAAAAGATATTGATTGAAAACACTGTATGTCTGCCTTGAAGAGGAGCAAAACAAAAGTTTCCAGGTTTCCAGTCTGACACTTTTCAGTGTCCTCTAAAAGTATGTCAAAAAGAGTCAGAAATATATGTGTATGGATGGGTGAGGGTGATCTTTGACAGACTGCTGTATGTGCATGTTCTTCTAACTTTCACACCTCTAATACAATTTATATAGAAACACCTCTCCATAGCAACTGAAAGACGAGCCATAACAAATGCCATTTTCTTCTGTCTTTCTCAATAAAATCTATTGTTTATGACAGAATGTAAATGTGTGTGTGTGTGTGTATATATATATATATATACTGTATATAAAGAATAATTAGAAAAGCTAATGTAAGAACACTACTATAAGGCAGACATTCTTACAGGTACTGAGATGAGGAATTTAACTCGTTTCTCATTCCATCTGAAAACAGATTGAAGGTTGGGATATTAAATAAAGATCTGTCAGACTGGAAGAACGGGAGAGAGAATCAGTTCTGGCAGACAAAAAGCAGACAAACCTGAGCACAGAATGACAGCAGGTTAGACCGCTTTGGAAGACAGATAGGCATGCATGTATTCAGAAACACACACACACACACACACACAGCTTGACTATAAAAATAAATTATAAATTCAGCTAGTCTGTAGTCTATTCCCACATTCAGACTGTCTGCTGTGGGTTGTATCCTTGTAGGGACTCTCCATAAGGTGTAATGGTTTTTATACTGTATAAACTGTATTTTCTATCTCCCTACACCTAAACCTACCCCTTACAGGAAACTTTCTGCATATTTAGATTTTCAAAAAACTTAACTCTGTGTGATTTATTAGCTTGTTTACCCGTGGGGACCTCAATTTAAGTCCCCACCGTGACACGAGTCCCCATGAGTCTGTGTGTATTCAGGTTTAAGTCCACACCAGATCTGTTGAAACATTTGTGAACAGTGGCTTTTTTATTTTACGACACAAAGCCAGAATTAATTACGTTTACATGTACACATTTGGAAGACGTTTACATTGTATAAAAGGTGTACATTTTATCTGTTTATGCATTCCCTGGGAATCAAACCCATGACCTTGGTGTTGTTAGCGCCATGCACTTTTGGAAAGCTTCTTGTTGCATGTTTGTTTGTCTTTGAAAACTTTATTAGTAATAAAAATATATATAAATGATTGTAATCGCAACAAAAAAATATATAGAAGTATTTGTATAAAATAAAATTATAATAATAATTATATTATTAGTTTAATAATATTTTAAAGTGTAATTTAATCCTGTGATGTCAAAACTGTATTTTCAGCATCATTACTCTAGTCTTCAGTGTCACATGATTCTTCAGAAAACATTCGAATATGAATCGTTGAAAACAGTTCATATTTTTTCAGGATAATTTGATCAATGGAAAGTTCAAAAGAACAGTATTTGTTTGAAACAGAAATATTTTGTAACAATTATAATACTTTTGTTATTTAATGTGTCCTTATGTTATGTGTCTAATTCGGCTTTGCCATCACATAAATATATTGCATTTGAAAATATATTCAAACAGAAAACTGTTATTTTAAATTGTAATAATACTTCACAATATTACTGTTTTTACTCTATTTTTGACCAAATAAATGCAGCCTTGGTGAGCATGAGACTTCTTTCAAAAGAAGTCAAAAACATAAAAAAAAAAACATCATAATGATTCCAATCCTTTGACCGAGTGTTTATTTTTGTTTTCATTAATAGTTAAATCGCTTATGTAGTTACACAAATAATGTTACAGTTCCTAATAAAGTTACTGGCTATTTGGCAAGTTTTATTTATTTTTCATTTATATGCCCAAGCCTATTTTTACTTGAATTTGGCAGTAGATGAGGGTTAATTCTGGACTGTAGATGTTCTCCAAACGGCTCTGCCAATGTGGTAATCTAATAAACCCCAAATGGTGCCTCAAGTACCTTTTGATTGTTTCAATATTCTTTTAACTATTTCCACAGCAATTTTTGATTCAACAAAAATGAAGTTGTTTACTACAGATCCTCTCAATTTCTCCACCAGGGAACGTATGCAGCAGTCAGCCATGTACGATCTGTGTGTGGGCATGCGGCAGGTGAGCCAGGAGTTTGTCCGTCTGCAGCTAACTTACGAGGAGTTCCTCGCCATGAAGGTCCTGTTGCTGCTCAGCACAGGTGAGATTGTGTGCACAGAAAACATCTTCTACATGTGTTTCAAACAGACAAAGAATCAGCCAACAATATGGAAAATAAGCAAATGCATGAATGAATGGATGTCTTCATTCACTCCACTTGCCTTTAGCACCCGAGCTGAGTATGTGGGTGTGTGAGATTGGAGAAATTTCCATGAGCTTTGATTGTATTTAAATATTGACACCTGTGGTTTGACCTAGTGACTTAGTGAGAAGGGATTTCAACATATTTTGAAAGGTTACATTCTCAAAATAGAAACTTGTGAGTTATGTCCATGAACTGGTAAACCAGGTTCCTGTGCCTAGAGCCTTATACAGCTGAGGTCAATGAGTTTTAAGTTGGCTGTTTCTCTTTGTCACACCCTTATTTTCCTGTTTGTGCTGCACTTTGCACTAATTACGGCAAAAAGACTAAAAAAAATTATTTAAAAGATCTTCAGCGCTACATTTTATTTATTTACTGGTCTGAACCTTGTAATTCATTAAGATAATTAACAAAAAATCTGTTTAATTGAAGGGTTCAATCATGGGTGAGATGCTAACTCAAAATTTCTTCTCAAGCTTTGTGCACTTAAGTCTAATGCTAAAACACTCAGAATTGCAATTGAATCAGATTCTGAAAACTACATTTGGCAGTACTGAATGATGTCCATCATTTTATCTTAATGTCTTCTTTATGAAAACAAGTTTTCCATAGTCACCTCCACAACCTTAAGGCGTGCCGCTAAGTAATTGCTTTTTTGGAAGATATTGCTTTGCTTGCAAAAATGGATCACTTTAATTAAAACACCAAACAAAAGAAAACACATTTCTTTCCTTACACAATTAAATCATATTTTAGCATTATAATTAAAGGGGTCATATGATGTTGCTAAAAAGAACATTATTTTGTGCATTTGGTGTAATGAAATGTGTTTATGCAGTTTAAGGTTCAAAAAACACATTATTTTCCACATACTGTACATTATTGTTTCTCCTCTATGCCCCGCCTGTCTGAAAAGCGAGGTGTGCCCTGATTGGCCAGCTATCCAGTGTGTTGTGATTGGCCGAATACCTCAAGCGTGTGACGGAAATGTTACGCCCCTTACCATATTGTGATGCCGTGTCCCGGCCGGAGCGACGAGACAAAAACATTAAAACCCATTATAAACGAGGCATTTGTTGCATCCAGTGGGGACATAATTACGGATTACAATGACTTATACTGTCTTTTTACGCGTTGCGTTGCATCGCACCGCGTAAACATAAAACCATGTCTGCATTTGTGATCGGAGAAGTGACAAACAACAAGTGCTACTCTACACTGCTCAAAACTCGCGTTTGAATCGTCAGTGGCAAATTCTTTAAATATAAAAAACGTACTTACAGTCTGTGAGTCAGAACAGCC
>NW_015537973.1:306056-319524 GCF_001515605.1 Sinocyclocheilus anshuiensis | reverse complement strand
TATCTCTTTGGATTTGAGACTTTAGTCTTTGCAACTTTACAGATCTTCTTTATGCACCAAGAGCTTGTAACACTCTCTTTAATACAAGTGTCCCATACATACTACTATAATTGTCAGTAATGTACATTGTAAGTATAATTATTATTAATTAATAATATAATAATCCAATTAAGATTGTCATTATTTCTGATATTATTGGTATTTATTTACTCAGAAAAATAAAGGAGTGTAATAGATTAAGGTTATAATATAATATAATAAATATAATAAAATATAATATAATAAATACAATTAATATAGGGCTATCAAATCGATTAATCGCAATTACTCTCATCTAAAATAAAAGTTTCTGTTTAAATGATATGTGTGTGCACTGTATATATATGATTTACATTATATAGCAATATAAATATATATTTCTTAAAAATATACATGTATGTGTGTAATATATACATACTGTATATACACAGTACACACACATATATTATGTAAACACAAATTTTTGGATGCGATTAATCGATTTGACAGCCCTAAATATAATATAAATAAATATAAATAATAAATAAATAATAAATGAAATATAATATAATATAATATGATATGATATGATATATGATATAATATAATATTTATTTCAGATGCTACTGTAGTTCAGTTTAGCTCCCATATACAAGAGCAGTACATGCACTCAGTTCAGGCAGACAGGCACAGCCAACACACCCCTGGGCTTAAAGCATATGAGACTGAAGTTTGAGTTCTGAATTCTCATACAGGATAGGTTTTGGGATCCACAACCACTTGCTGATCCTCTGGAGCCTTTCCAGAGAGCCCTGCTGTACTTAATACAATCCAGTCAGGAGATGGGCACAGCTCCAAGAGCTGGTGTTTTTCTCTCCAAAAAGAGAGCTTCATGCAAGGAGAAAGAACAGGGGAAGTGTAGGCCGAGTAGTCAGGGATGGAATTTTTTTTAAAAGCTGAAGGTTTTGATGGAGCGATTCTTTAAAAAAGAAGAAGAAGAAAAAAAAAAGGTTTCCTGATACAAAATCAACATATAAACCAATTTGATGTCTTTCGCTGACTACATCTGTGATGTGGGCTTATGTGTGTCATTGCTGATATGAGATACGCCGGGAAGAGCTGTTTTGTTATATAAATAAACCGGTTTCTGTTTTTCACGGGTAAACCAACCCATTACACAGATAAAAGTGGACTACAGCGCTTTGTTATGATCTACTTTATATGCAAATGTTGCATTTCTATGTATTAATGCTGTTGTGTTGGCATGTCATCTTATGGTACAGTTACTGCTTGATGTTTTTTATAATGCAGCTTGTTCAGAATGCTTTTTTGATTCGTTATCAGCCTTTTCTGCTTTGCTAAAGCTATTGTGTCATGCCCTCTACTGTGGGGCTCCAGGGCCACTGTAGTTTTAGCATGGAGAGAGAGAGAGAGAGAGAGAGAGAGAGAGAGGTTTAGCTCCCATATACAAGAGCAGTGCATACACTGAGTACAGGCAGACAGGCACAGCCAACGCACCCCTGGGCTTACAGCATATGAGACTAAAGTTTGAGTTCTGAATTCTCATACAGGATAGGTTTTGGGATCCACAACCACTTGCTGATCCTCTGGAGCCTTTCCAGAGAGCCCTGCTGTACTTAATACAATCCAGTCAGGAGATGGGCACAGCTCCAAGAGCTGGTGTTTTTCTCTCCAAAAAGAGAGCTTCATGCAAGGAGAAAGAACAGGGGAAGTGTAGGCCGAGTAGTCAGGGATGGAATTTTTTTTAAAAGCTGAAGGTTTTGATGGAGCGATTCTTTAAAAAAGAAGAAGAAGAAAAAAAAAAGGTTTCCTGATACAAAATCAACATATAAACCAATTTGATGTCTTTCGCTGACTACATCTGTGATGTGGGCTTATGTGTGTCATTGCTGATATGAGATACGCCGGGAAGAGCTGTTTTGTTATATAAATAAACCGGTTTCTGTTTTTCACGGGTAAACCAACCCATTACACAGATAAAAGTGGACTACAGCGCTTTGTTATGATCTACTTTATATGCAAATGTTGCATTTCTATGTATTAATGCTGTTGTGTTGGCATGTCATCTTATGGTACAGTTACTGCTTGATGTTTTTTATAATGCAGCTTGTTCAGAATGCTTTTTTGATTCGTTATCAGCCTTTTCTGCTTTGCTAAAGCTATTGTGTCATGCCCTCTACTGTGGGGCTCCAGGGCCACTGTAGTTTTAGCATGGAGAGAGAGAGAGAGAGAGAGAGAGAGAGAGACTGTTATTCCTCTTTGACCTTGGCTAAGGTTTCAGAAGCCCTGCAGGCTCTCACATGACCTTATTTGCGATGGTAGTGTTGACCTGCTAAAGAGTGAGTCACTAAACCAAATTCCCTCTCGTTTTTTTACTTTTTTCAAAATTCCATTATTTAACCTCTTTTTTTTCCCTTTTTGCTTGTGGTAGACTCAGACACAAGGAAAGAAATGTTCCCACAGACACACTGTGCAAAAAGATATAGGTCTGTACAATTCAAGGTGTCAGTTTGACAGTATTTTGTTATTAGTGTTAAATACTTCATGGTGGACAGATATCTTTTGTTGAGCAAGTCTTACATTTACTTTCATAAAAGTATTTGGACACCTAATTTTGTTATGTAATGTCTTTGCATTATATAACAAAATATCAAATTAAATGGCATTAATTTTAAAGTGATAGGACAGGCAAAATGTTTAAGCTTTTAAATGAAAAAAAAATCACAATTTTAAGTGGGCTTAAAGGAATATTCCAGGTTCAGTAGAAGTTATAGGCTCAGTCAACAGAACTTGTGACATGTAAATGCTGATTGCAACAATCATTTATTTTGCATGTGAAAAAACTTTGGCCAAACCATAAACATTAAAACACTCAATAGTAGTAGTAGTTTAAATAGTGTAGCATTAAGATTTAATCGATATGCATGTTAACATAAGCATGGAAGAAATTAGTGCTGTCAAACGATTAATCGTGATTAATCGCATCCAAAATAAAAGTTTTTGTTTACATCATGTTTTATAATAATATACTGTGTATATTTATTATGTATATATAAATACACACTCATACAGTATATATTTTGAAAGTATTTACATGTATTTAAATGTATATATTTATATCTATATAATTTATATTATATATAAATATATTTAATATAGAAATATAACAGATTTTTCTTAAATATATACATGCATGTGTGTGTATTTATATATACATAATAAATATACAGAGTACACACACATATATTATGTAAACAAAATCTTTTATTTCGGATGCGATTAATCGCGATTAATCGGTTGACAGCACTAGAATTTTTTTTTACTAATCTTTCTATGTAAAGATATATCCAATTTTACAACTGTGTTGTCATGACAGTGGAAGTCCTAAAACAACTCTAAAAATGACAAGAACAACTTAACAGCTCAAATAATATGCAGGTTTTAACAGGAGTATTAATATGAGTGCTTTATAATAAGTTTCACAGCTTTTAAAATCTCCACAAAATTGCTCCATTTAATTCCATTTTAAGTGTATCACTATGACCGTGACTTTTGCTTTTAGGGAAAATTTTTGAGAACAACTTAAGAACTCAAAATAATAAAAATGAATAAAAAAATACTTTTTAACAGGCTAATTTATGTAAGACCTTTTATAAAATTACAGGCTTCACGTTTCTGATTTTAAATCCTCCAAAATTGCCCCATTTATTTACATTGTAATTATTCATAATAATTACCTCAGCATAACCTTAATAATTAATATATTAATAATTCTTTCTTTGTTTCTTTCGAATATGAGGTACGAGTCAAAATAATTTTTTTAATCAACATAATGCCACAATTGCTGTTGTTTGAGCTTAATTTTACTAAATAGCTCTTTAACCGACTCTTCCTGTCAAAAAATGACAGATTCCACAGGCAAAATAATCTATTTCTAATGACAAGACACGATTAGCGTGGCATAATCGCCCCACTTTTTATTCACTGGGGCTCTAAATGGCAGCCTGTGGCTAATGAGGCTGGATGTGGGTCAGTGGGAGAGAAGAAAACAGGGGGAAGTGACCGCGCGTTTAACACACACCTGCCAATGAACAGGCTTCACGTTTCTGATTTTAAATCCTCCAAAATTGCCCCATTTATTTACATTGTAATTATTCATAATAATTACCTCAGCATAACCTTAATAATTAATATATTAATAATTCTTTCTTTGTTTCTTTCGAATATGAGGTACGAGTCAAAATAATTTTTTTAATCAACATAATGCCACAATTGCTGTTGTTTGAGCTTAATTTTACTAAATAGCTCTTTAACCGACTCTTCCTGTCAAAAAATGACAGATTCCACAGGCAAAATAATCTATTTCTAATGACAAGACACGATTAGCGTGGCATAATCGCCCCACTTTTTATTCACTGGGGCTCTAAATGGCAGCCTGTGGCTAATGAGGCTGGATGTGGGTCAGTGGGAGAGAAGAAAACGGGAAGTGACCGCGCGTTTAACACACACCTGCCAATGAACAGAGGTGAAGAACGGCTTTTCATTCAACCCACAGACTAGAGAGCTTTAAACATCCTGAAGGACTTGTTGTTGTAATTTGGTAATGTTAACAAAATAGTTCGCTAGTTTCGTGCTAAGAATTTGTTTGTTGAAACTTGTTTGTGTCTGAAGGCTACACTTAGCATTATTAAATTATGTTGGTTCTTGCATTTTAATACAACTTTTTTTTATTTATTAAAAGTTTTCCATAATTATCACTACAGCCTTAAGGTGTGCCACTGTGTAAACGCTGCTTTGTTTGCAAAAAATAACATTAAAATCACATTGAGACAAACAGAAATGAAAATAATTCAATTAGCCAGTCAGTGGGATGCACCAAAATTACTAATTTCATCAGAATAGATGTTATTTGTATGTTGTCGAGCAATGGACAGAGCAAGCGTGAGAATGAGCCGTTTCTTATTCAGCTGTCCTGAAGCTGAATGTCATTTCACAAGGTTGGCTGTAGGCCATGAGTGCACTTGTCCTACAGGATAGGAGAGAATTACTCCCTTCAACCTGAATGAGCTTTTATCTCCCATCTGCCAAAAGTAAAAGTAGTTTTCAGTACTTTGATAGAGTTAATCCTGAATAACTTCACACAAGGGAACATTAATCACCTGAGAAGGTAGACTGTGAGGCAGACAGATTAGATGGAAGGATGAATAAACAGACAGACAGACAGACAGACAGACAGACATAGAAAGATCCAAATCAGCCAAAAAATACCAAATCAGCATATTAGAATGATTTCTGAAGAATCACATGACACAAAAGCCTGGAGTAATGACAAATCTAAAAATAGAAATCATTTCACAATATTAAAGTTTCACTGTATATTATATAGCATGTATATACTCTATACTACTTATACTGTATACTACTACTACTACTACTACTATATACTTCTTATACCATTTTTTAAAGAAATCTCTTATCTTGTATAGATAGATAGATAGATAGATAGATAGATGCAAATTAAAGAAAATAGTGTTGTTTTACTCACTATAGAGCGAGTAGCTTTTGTAACAAAGTGACATTGTTTTTTTTTGTTGACAGTGCCCAAAGATGGTCTGAAGAATCAAGGGGCATTTGAGGAGATGCGGGTGAATTACATCAAGGAGCTCCGTCGCTCAGTTGGGAGAGCCACTAACAATTCCGGCCAGACATGGCAGCGCTTTTTCCAGCTCACCAAGCTTTTGGACGCAATGCATGAAGTAAGTCGAAACATTCCCCTGCTATTGACCTCAGTCGATAGATCAAAGACAGATACAGTTCTGCTCTAATTATCCAGAGTGTTCTCATTCAGTTCATGGGTCTCTTGGGTCACACTTTACTTTAAGGTCCAATTCTTGCCATTAACAAACCATTAACTACGACTTTTGCCTCAATAAACTCCTAATTTGCTGCTTATTAATAGTTAGTAAGTAGTTGTTAAGTTTAGGTATTGGGTAGGATTAGGGATGTAGAATATGGTCATGCAGAATATGTGCTTTATAAGTACTAGTAAACAGCCAATATGATAATAATAGGCACGCTAATAAGCAATAATAATGGTAAGAAGGATACTAAAGTGTTACCGAAATATCGAATTTTCATAATATCTGTAAATTATTGTAAGCTTAATTTTAAGTAATGCTCAAGCAAATCGGTTTTAATCGTCTTGAGTTGAACACAAGAAAGATTATTTAAAGCAGTGTTAATTTTAAGTAATGCTCAAGCAAATCGGTTTTAATCGTCTTGAGTTGAACACAAGAAAGATTATTTAAAGCAGTGTTTTCCCCTTTTTTTTTTTTTTAAAGAAGAGGACCTCTAAATTTAAAGGTGACTGTGTTTTTTTGTGTATAAAGATGTTTATACAGTGTGTGAAAAATATGAATTATAAGGGAAAAAATGCCAAAATTAAATAATTGGCTTTTTATTGTCATTGCACTAAAACCATAAGACATTATTAAATGATTATCCTGAAAATATTTTGTATTTTTTAACCTACTATTAACGTAAGATATTTACTTTTTTCTTATTGTTATTTAGTAGAATAAAATAGGTTGTGATTAATCTCATGATTTGTGTCCAGATCAATTTTTGTGTTAAGCATATTTAATATCGTAAGTGTACGACCCTTGTGGTCCCTGGATGTCTGTTTGATTAAAATATCAGGAGTTTATAGACTTTGTTTCATATAGTAGAAATCGTCTGCTTTATTTCTATAATATCTGTAATAAGTGCAAGCACTTTCCTGACTAAAAAATTGACACCTATATACTTTAATGTATTCTGGTTTAGATCAAGTAGCTCAAATATTTGTCTAGAAACAAATCAGAATTAGCTGATATTTATTTAATAAATATTTCATATTCATTCATTAGAAGTAGCTCACAATTGCTCATGTGGTTAGAAGCTGAAAACCATTAATATTTCAAATCAGCAGATGTTAAAATAATTACAGTTGTAGATTATTAAAGAGTTATAATATCAAGTGTGCATTCAAATGAAAAGCTGCCATCCTTCATGTTGCCACCGAGAGATTAGAACCTCGGTTTATTTCTGAGAGCTGTTCATTGTTCATCACTTTTTGCATTGCTGCCAGCTCAACATTTTGTAATAGCACACAAAAGCACTGGAAAAGACGTTTTTGAATTGCACTTGGGGGTGAAGAACACTTGACAGCAGTGTTGATTTATTTGTAAGATGAAGAGAAAACAAGTTCAAGTTCTGCCTAAAAGCTTTTCCGCTTTGGTCAGTGAGACAGAGCATCCATAAATGAGCTCGGCCACTCTGCAGTTTTTCTTTGCTAATTCATCAATACATGTTTACCCAGACTCATGTTTCACCAGAACGTCTCTTTAATGATAAGCACTGTCAGTTTGAATTAAATCTGACAGAAGTCTCTTCTCCCTCTCTCTTTACAGCTCGTAGGGAGCCTGTTGGACTTTTGTTTCTACACTTTCCGTGAATCCCAGGCTCTGAAAGTCGAGTTCCCCGAGATGCTGGTGGAAATTATCAGTGACCAAATACCAAAGGTGGAGTCAGGCCTAACACACACCCTCTTCTTTCACAAGAAATGACTGAAAGCTTGCAAAAGGAGGGAAAAATTAAGGATCACATGAGAGGAAAAGCAGAGGACACTCAGCCCTCAGAGAGCGAACAAGAGCAAGCCCGCTATGCACAAAGCAAGGCATAACGAGAGGCTTGGTTTAAAGCCATATAAGGCTTGCGTAGTGCGGTAAGGCAAAGAGCGATCTCTGTACCCAGCCAACGGAGAAGAACTCATATTTCATGTTCAGTGCGTTCCTTACCCCCAAAGACAATGCTGACAGTGTTCTATATGGATATTAAGCCATATTCTTTGGTAAAGTTATAGTGCACAGTCACACACAGAAATATGGGCCCACATACTAGACATATCCTTGACTCCCAGACCTGTCAATCTGCCAGTAAATACCATTGCGTTTGTATGTAACTCTCTTACAATCTGCTGCTCAGATTAAAAAATTACAGGTAAGATTCAGTAATAAAACTGCTTTTTATTGCTGGTTAACATGGAAATATTGATTAAATTGGGGTGTTTGCAAAGAGGAAATAAGATACTCCAAGGGCTACAATATAGCTATTCTGAATAATTGTAGAAAAAATGTAATCTAAATTTATCTGCAAAAATGGCATACATGTGTATTTTGATGACTTGAAGTGTTTACATAGGCCATGCTGATTCAGTGCTGCGGTGGCCTGATGATTGATAAGCTGAAAAAATGGCAGCTCCGAAAAAATGCTATTGGATCGGGCAGACAAAAAAAAACATGCAACTTTGCAATACAGCAAATATTATGGCTCGTCTTGTAAAAAATTGAGCTCACGCAAACACACATGCCACATTTTGTGCGCACGCTTGGACTGTAGCAAATTTCGTAAATAGTACCTAAGCTGTTACTAAACCAGCTCCCTTTTGACGTTAAGGAAAATACAGTACTAATTTACAGTTCCACACAAGAAAATCATTTTATATGATTGTGAAGTTTTTGCGTTTCCAAGAAACAATCCAGCTAGAAGCCATTTTCTAACAAGGTGCTTCTGTTTTCTTAACGTAAATAGTAGATGATTTTCAGTAGCAGCACGTGTACAGTTAGATACCGCTTTTCTGAAGCATACAGCTTTCATATTAGTAAACAACAATAACAGCTGTAGTTCACGTAGTAGTCTATTGTAAGAAACACACAGGGTTACATGGACTAATAACAACAGTAACCTGCTCATAAACACACAATATATGTGTATCGTATGATTATAATTGTTGCTTGTAGGAATATTTTTTTCAAACGTTGTACATAGGAAGTTTTTGATTTCAGCAACCTTGCAATTAAAACTTGGCTATTTGGGGAAATACCAGTTGACTTGAGAGTACTTGAGTTAATTGTATCTTAAAAAGGAATTTGGACCACTTTTTCATGTTTCATAACCCCACTGTGCTACTGATTGGAATCAAAAGAGGCTAGTTCTCAAATGCTGTGAGTCTGAGGACAATGAAGGTTTGTGTGTGTATTTGCTTTTCTGTTTTTCTCTCAAATTTCTTAAAGGCACAGGATAGCTGACTCATTTTTGAGAGGGCATTGTTGGTTTTCTCTGATAGGATTAGAATGATCCTATTGGTTGATTTTCATTTGCACAGACACCATAATGTGATAATTGGGATATTAGATGTTCTGCTATTGTGTTGGTTATGTAATGTGCTTTGGGGGGTGGGGTGGGGGTCAGGTTGGGACATTTGTGAACTGGAAAGGTCCAAGAACTTTTGATGTTTGCCTTTTTGATGTAGCTGGTTGGTGGTAAAAGACTGTTGGAGGACAAAAAAACTAATTCGAATAGAACAATCCAATCAATCTGTGGTACCCAGGCAAAACCCATTTCACCGACCTGTCAATACACTGTACGTTGAAAGTTTTTGATGGACCTAAAACTAGGTATTTGCAGTAGTCTCTTTTTCCAACCTTTCCCTTTTTTAAATACACAGATCTATAAATGAGAAGAAATGTTAAAAGGTTCATAGGATGCATGTGAAGTATTTTTGAGAGATTCTATTTTGCTGGACACAGTATATTAGTAATTTGTCTAAAAAGAGTATCTGAGATCCTTTGTAAAGTGAAATGTTTATGCATGCTTTTTGAAAAGATGTTTACAGTGTATTTAAGAAGGGAAACTTGTGCCTTTTTTCTCACAAAAGTTACCATTTTACAGTATCTATTGTAAATAAATCAGTGAATTATTATGTTGTGTTGTATGGAACATTTCTATATTAAATATTTGTCAGACGTTGGGATGAAGTTCACACATTTCCCTTCTAACAGTTACTGACTGCCCATCAATCAGAATCCAGCGCAAGAGCCAGAGAGCATGATGGATATACATTTAATTGATCTTTACTTTTCACAGCAAGAGAGACTTGTTTACTTCCTGAATGTCACTATAACTTAAAACTTGTCATTTTGCTCTGTAGTAATGTGAACTAATTGTCTGTTTTTTTTTTTGTTTTTTTTTCTCTTTGCTTTGCCTACAAATCTAATAAAAACACAATGCAGTGCTCACATCAGAGGTTAGCTACATTAAGCTGAAATGAAAAGTACTTGTGGTTGCCAAATATTTTAGATTTTTTTTTTAAATAAATATATAAATAAAAGTCAAACCAAGCAAAAAACATTGCTTTTTTTTCTTCTTCAGTGCTTCACAAGTTATTGTCTTGTGAACCAACAATGCTCTTTATTTTTATTTATACAGAATATGAAAAATATATGGAATTTTTTAAGTCAAATTCAACCTTTATGTAAGAAAAACCTAAAGACAAAACTAGGACAGGGAGCAAAATTGAACCGGAACTGTCTGATATGAATTCAGATGTCCATCAGCAACTTAAGAGAATATAGATTGTCATGCTTGTTGCAGCATGTTTGCAATTTGCGTTTCTCCATCACCAAATGATGAAGCTTGAAATACTGAAAGTTGGTGTGAATCCACACTTTTGAGTTGCTTGTTACTTCAGCTTTGACAGTCTGCATACGACTTTTTAGATGTGTTTTTGGGGAGTCTAATAACATGTAAAACTATGCATTTGTACAAATCACATTACCACCAAGCAGCACCTTTGTGCAGAATAAGGGCAAAGCATGGTAAAGGTAACCAGAGTATGTTGAACCAGAATAAAATACAGCTTACTATATTGAAACCCCACAGATCACATGTTATGTTTGCACATTAACACCCTTGTGTTAATGGATATTGATTTTTCTTTTTTGGGGATAAATCTGAATCTGTGTGCTATACATTGTTTAAAGTGACAAAGCCATATCTCTTTTGTGATAAAAGAGCATTTCCTGTTCATATTTTGATTTTTTCCCCCTTTTTTAAAAATCAGTGCTTTGTACAATACTTGTTAGCAAATCTCCTCAGTACAGAAATATTCAACATAAGCAAAAGACAGATGCAAATAGTTCCTCTAAACTGTATATATTGATGCAGATCTTGCCATAAGTGTGTTTGCAGAAACATCAAGGGATTCCAATAAACCTCTTAACAATTAATTACTGTGCACTATTTCTTTTGCCATTAAAGACAATTCATAAACAATCAAAGATCAGGAACTGGTGTTACTTCTGCTGTAAATCGCAATTTATACAACAGACATTTAATGTTTTTATTTTTTTTGGTCTGGAGAACATCTACTAATATTTCACTAAAACTACTAGTATTTCAAGTACATTAGCAAGTGTATTTGAATGTAGTGATGAAATACGCTGTTATTTTTTTTTTTCATTTAACAGTCCAGTTTGGTGATTTGTTCTGGGTTAACTTAAGGACAGGTCACAAACTACATGCCCTTGTATTGCTTTTGTGTTCATTTTTAAGTGCAACTCCCACCGAGACTTTCAAATGCAGTGGATTTTCTCAGATGATCTGCAGGACCATTAACGTCGACTTCCTTTTCAAACAACTATGTAAATAAAATCTGTCTGAAAAAATCATCTAGCGAGTCAACTAATGAGCTTATTGTAAAGTTTTTTACACTCAAAGTTCAATTTGTTAACATGAGCTAAGAATAAACAACACTTTTACAGCATTCATTAATGTAGGGTCATTTTAATTTCTATACTGATAGATTTTTAATTGCTGTGTATAAATTAAAGGGTTAGTTCACACATAAAATTCTGTCATTAATTACTCACCCTCATGTCTTTCCAAACCCGTAAGACCTCCGTTCACCTTCAGAACACAAATTAGGATTTTTTTGATGAAATCCCAGAGCTTTCTGACCCTGATCCGAAGATGAACGATGGTCTAACGGGTTTGAAATTACATGAGGGTGAGCAATTAATGACAACATTTTCAAAATTCTATCCCTATAATATTTTTGTATTTTGAATTAATATGAAATAACAATGAAGGAAATCATATTCATTAAACTAACATAGTTGCAATAAAACTGAAAAACCAACAGACCTTTTTCTTCATATTGTTTCTATTTCCCTATATCATTGACAGAGAAAAAAAAATGTAGGGCTAATAAACTGAACCTTATTTTAAAGCGTTACTGCTCATACTGTAGATGTTTTAGAGATTTAGGGGTCAACTGTAGTGGATAGCATTAGGAAGGGGATGCTGCAGACATCTGAGTGGGCGCTGAGTGAATGGAAAGAAACAGCAGCAGTAGGAAGAAAAGGAATGGATAAGAAAAAAAAAACTGGATACAGTATGTGGCAAAGCCCAATGGAAAACAGAAAGAGAGAGAGAGAGAAGAATGCACACTAAAAGAAAAGAGGAGAGTAGGTTTGAGTGACAAAAGTCATAATTTAAACCTCTGGCAGATTTTAGTTTTGACAAATTATATTTCTCCAGGGGAAATGAGCTTGAATGAGGAAGTTATTATGGTAATATGTGAAGAAAACAGCAAGTCTCGTATGCATTTACTGGTCTAGCAGTGACGGAAAAATCCTTGGAAAACAGCACCAGAGAGCGAGATCTTCTGACAAAGAACATAAGCATTAACAATGTAACACCTCCACGTCCCCAGAGCGAAAATTCGCCATTAACCTCGTTAGAAGCCCGATCTAAAAAAATGTGCTTGTTTGCCAGACTGTGAGAGTAGACGGTATTACTTTTGCTCTTTTGCGCAAATCCGCAGCCCACTCCAAATCTCTCCCAGATTGCCAATAGCGCAAACTGTGTAGTCCTGCCAGATAAACAGAATCTATTGGATCAGGCAGATTTCAGGGCTGTGGCTTCACACATGGTGGCTTCTGTGCCCCAAATTCTCTGCTCACAGACACTCAATCCTTTTCTGTTTTGTTTTTCACTGTCCCACCTTCTCGGTCGCATTCATCCGAGATATAGTACGTAACAGTTTGTTTATATTTCATACAGTACGTAGCTGCATGCAGCGCAAAATACTCAGCATGAAGTGAGTATTCTTACGGCAAAAAGTAACAAATAGATGTTACCTTACTTTCCCAGTTGATTGATTACATTTAGAATTGCAAGTTTATTACTTTCGTTTACCTGCACATTTTTTTAAATGTTGGTTAAATGTGTAAATGGGGCATTATGTAATTATATAGGCCTATATATAGCCTGCAACAACACCTTAAAATGTTTTTGCCTGTGGTGTCTTGCCTTAGAGCATAAAGAAAGTGTACTGTACAAAACAAGGAGGACGGATATGCTGACCACAAACTGAGTGCGCCGGAGGAAACGAAATGAAAACATTCAGAGTTTGGTGGAAAAAACAAAGTACACAGTAGCGTCTTCTTCTGAGATAAGATGTAGTTCTGCATTACGCCGTCTCACTCTTTCAGGCAGTGAGACATAGGAACAAGAGACAATACAAATGGTGATTTGGTGTTAAAAA
>NW_015537973.1:298872-305872 GCF_001515605.1 Sinocyclocheilus anshuiensis | reverse complement strand
GGGGGCGTCGACAGATGGGAACTTTGCGGTTAAACTGAAGTGAAAGGGATCCACAGAGGGAGAGAAAAAGCAAGCCAGAGGGTGAGAAAGTGAGATGAAGCAGAGAGGGATGGCGGGAGGGTGAGTTTGCCCATCTCATTAGCTCGGGCTCATTTGATTATGTAAGCACCCGGCTCTTCGACACGTTGCCTATTTTTAGCCCTCTCCCATGTCTCGTCCTATCATCTGCTCTGTTAGTTATTGGATGTCTGTGACTCCGCCATGTCATGGTAATTATGTAATACGTGGCACTCAAACACACGCATTCAGGGACACACATCTCACAGCAGTCTGGAAGACATTTGCACGCTAATGATGTGTACAGTGCACTGAAGTGTGATAACACGCACACCGCACAGTCCGGAGGTGCTTTGTAAGCTAATTAGACAGAGGCTGTGACTTACTTCAGTTGTCCAGAAATCAAAATTCAAGAAATTACCTTGTTTATTATTTATGCATTCCTGGTCTTACTACAAGTGATTCGGTGCACATTATGTGAAAGACAAATTGAACTGGTAATCTTTTACGAAAATATAACATACTCCACCTGTGTATAATAACTTTCCATTTTGGGTGATGCAAACAAGAACTATCTTTTAAACCCCTCCCCCCTCTTACTACCTGGCATAAAGAGACCACTTTTTTAACTACATTTACATACACCTAAATAAGCAGTTTATAATCAGACTGATGGCTCAATCGGACTGAAAAAGCTTCATGTAAACACCTTAATCTATCCAAATTTGAGTTCAGTTTGAATGATATTTGTAAAAGCTTATTCTGACTAATTTTATAATCACATTCAAAAATTATTTGCGCACATGTGCACTACTGTGCTACATGTGTTTACACATGAATACTGTATTTGCTAAAAAGCTCTTCTGACACAAATGTCAACTTTCTTTTAAATATGCACATGTAAATGAATATGTGAATCAGAATTAGGGTTCATACAAACAGGATGCTTCACATCTGAAATCAGAGGGTTCATTCCAATTGGTGAAAATTACTGCACGTAAAAACAGGATATTTGAAGGGATAGTTTACCAAAACATGTAAGGTATATATATATATATACAGTGAAAAGTGCAACGTGCAATATAGCAGCTCCAGGACAGCTCTAGTAATGCAGTTCCGGTAAATAAAAAATAAATAAATAACAATAAATATATACAATAAAAATTAAAGTAAAATAAAATTAAATAAAAAAAAAATGAAATTAAATAAAAAAAATTAATAAAAACAAATAAATAAAATCAAAATAGCATAACATAACTTAAAATAAATTAAATAAGTAAATACATACATACATAAAATAAAAAATTGTCAATTGGTTAATTCACTGCACCACTGTAGCTGCAGTTAGACGCTCTGGTCTCATAAAAACAAATTTTAATTGTTGATTTGAAATGTTATTTAAATGTTAGCTTAAATAGGCAACCATACTCCCCATTCAAATAGATAGGAGTTGGTCTTGCATGCCGAAATAGCTGTTCGAAGTTTTTGTAAATATGGCCACCAAGTCAGCTGACTTTACTTGAAAGTGACTTTGTAGTTTACCCTAAAATTAAAATTGTCATCGTTTACGCACACTCGTACTTCTGACTTTATTATGGGGAACACAAAATAAGATCTTTTAAAAAAATGACACTTTTATTGCATACATTCAAAGTCAAATGGCTCCATTGTTGTTTTGGACCTCATTGAGTTTCCTTGCATGGTCAAAACCCAGAAACATTCTTTAAAATATCTTCTGTGCTCTGCAGAAGGAAGAAAGTCATACAGATTTGGAACAATATCAGGATGAGTAAATGATGACAGTCTTTATTTTTAAATATCCCATTTTACTGAGAAATATACCACATTACTGAAGTAAAATGGTTTGCAAATGACATTTTATGTTGACAGGATCAGGAACCATGAAAATCCCTTTAGCCGCAGTTGAACAAACTGCAGTTATGCTGCAAGAAATGTGCACTTATCATGTGTGTATGATGGGGTCATGAAAGGAAATGGGAACAGAAAACAGGAAATAACCTAAACCTGACTCAGTTGCGCCAAACAGTGTGTACTAACCGCTGCGCTGTGGCTCCAACAAAATAGTCTATTTTGATGCAAATTGTTTGTTTTCAAGCACTCCATCCAGTGTACGGTAAGGACCTAGACTGCCGTGTGCTCCAGTTCAAGCCCAGTATATGAGGAGGCAGTCCAAATCTGCTAGGAAATGAGGATTTAATCCACTTAAAGGGGGAGAGGTTCAATGTAAAAGCTGCAGAGCAGCTCCAGGGCTAGAAGTGTGTGGGAGAGAATAAGCCACTATGCTGTAAATGCAATGTATGCAATAGACAACAGTTCATTTACATACAACAGAAATCCGGTTGTGTCGAAATGACAGGTACCAATAACAAAATGCTGCTTACATTTGGACAATGAAATTACAATAAACCATCAAAATGCTTACTAAGAGTTTGAGCCAATTACAAAGCTCTAACAAATCTAATTGTGACCCTGGACCACAAAACCAGTCGTAAGTCACGTGGGTATATTTTTAGCAATAGCCAAAAAAACATTGTATGGGTCAAAATTATCGATTTTTCCTTTATGCCAAAAATCATTAGGATATTAAGTAAAGATCATGTTCCATGAAGATATTTTGTAAATTTCCTACTGTAAATATATCAAAACTTAATTTTTGATTAGTAATATGCATTGCTAAGAACTTCATTTGGACAACTTTAAAGGCGATTTTCTCAGTATTTTGATTTTTTTTGCACCCTCAGATTCTAGATTTTGAAATAGTTGTATCTCGGCCAAATATTTTCCTATCCTAACAAACCATACATCAATGGAAAGCTTATTTATTCAGATCATGACTGGTTTTGTGGTCCAGGGTCACAATTTAGCACACAATTTAGCAAGAAATGTAATTAAATGGGACAGAAACTAAAATTAATGCGGTAGCGAAACACAACAAACCTTAACTGAAATAAGAGTTTTTTTTTTATTTTTTATGAATTTCTAGAAAATGGCATCAGTGAGTTTTTAATGGTATTTTGGCACAGATGTGTGAATGGCAGCAATACGGATAAATAATGAAAAGCCGCTGCATGTGCGAACAACAGATGTGGTACATTTACCAAAAGAGATAGCCAGCAATTTTACTGTAATTTAACGGGTTTCATGTGTGAAAGTGGCTATTGTTTATCACTCATAGTCAAGATTGCTATTAAAGAAATGCAAACATTTATGGGTTATACTAATTAGGTAATGAAGTTTTGAATTATTAGACAAGCTAAAGTTATTCAGCAGAAGCCTTAGTGTCGTTTTGACCTTGATGGGAGCACATCCACACAATTAAGTTAATCGACATTAAGAAAATCACACAACGTTATTTTATTTTTCATTAAACAACAGTCATATCACAAATGTTTTAGTTTATTTCCCAGTAAAGCACATTAGTGGTCCACAGCACCCTGCAGCATATGGCTTCCATTATTTATAGACACTTACTTTGGCATATAAATAAAAATGAAAAGCAAGATATAAGAATAAAACGCTTTATTTATTTAACATTGATCAACATCAAAAAAATGATACCAATGCCAAGACCTTTGCAGAGGTCATAAATCACTGTCTGAAATCACCGCAGATACGCTCAGTCACAAATATGAACCCGTGGAACAAGGGCTCTTAGAAAAATGAAAATGGTCTCATTAAACATCAGTGAAGTCCTGCCATTTTTAAGGTTTCTGCAAAAACTATGTGGTAAACTTTAAAACTTTAAAGAGGGAAAGTGCTTGGCTTTTAAGTTGCTTTGCACGAAAATAATTCTATGTATACAACACAGATGTAAGACTTGGCAATATGTAATTTGACGTCATTGTATGGGTTACTTTATTTATCGGTCTCTATTTTTCGAAAAGACGTTAAAACCTATATACAGAATAGCAAAACAAGTTGTTCTGTTCGAGTTATTGAACAGCGTCCCAACATGCCATGCATAATAAATTTAAGGCACAGCATCAGTTTTAATCAATGCGAAAGATTTAATAATTGCATACCAATTTCAATATCAATAACCGACAAGCACTAAATTTATGTCTAATAAGCGTTGCTCTAGTGTTCCAATGAACCAAGACACAAAACTGACAATGTTCACTGCACTGTCATAAGGTTACACGTTTTACTATACATCATCACATGCCCAATTAAATGCAACTTGATAATATTAAATACAAAGACACTCAAGGTATCTTTGAGTATTGAGTATACAAATGCTAAATAACCCAAACTACTTGGCTAAAATTATGACATGCAATTAAAAAAAGAAAAAGAGGACAACACGTCACAATGACGGATGCATATTTTCCCACACAAATGTATATTTACATTTCTAAAAGTGCAGTCTCTTTGTATGTATACAGCACATCTTAGCTTATACTTGAACTTAACTCCTGTGCTTGCAATATCTGTGTTTTTGGATACAGTATATATATATTTTTCTCAGTGTGGAGAAGGATGGAGGAACGACAAGCAGTGCCATTGTGAAAGAGCCACCGAGACCATGGATGCCATGTATATAAAGAGAAGTGTGAGGATAGTTCTTTTCGGAGTTACAGTATCTGCACATAGTTTTCAGGGATGAGTCCTCGCTTTCCCTCCAGCACACCCTCCAGCCATCCGGGCTCCCTGGAGAGTGTCACTGCAGAGCAAAACCACGGACACACAGGTAAAAGTCTTACTGCAGCTCTTCTGTCACACTGCATGTCAGACAAGCAAGAAGTCCTCATCGGATTTAATGTGGATCGTTAGCATGGCTGATGAATGTAAATTATATGGGTATGAGTTAGGAAAGTTTGAAGAACTATAGCCAATCCCTGATGATTTTTCTGCATTTTCGGTGTTCATTTTGGGAGAAAAATAAGCAGAATGGGTTCAAAGTGTGTTAAACAAGAATTATTAAATTAGCCAAAGTGTTAAATAAGCAAACACAAGAGGTGGGAGATTTGTGAATAATGGGTGAAAAGTAATTTTTTAGATGAGAGCAGCAATGAATTAGTGCAAGAGCAGCACTGAGGAATTACGTATGTCTGTGCTGAGGATAATAAAAACTGTGAATGTTAATTATCACGGCATACTAAGGATGCTGAACATTGTCTTAGACAAGGCAGAGCATTCTGAACCATTGATCGGTAACATGTGCTGGCCTGTATGAGCAAACAGCGGGATGCCTGTGCAGGTAGTTACTATGATTTTGTTGAATGATAGAGGACAACCTGTCATTTCAATAAATGTCATGCATTAGAACACCCTGATGAATGATGAAAGGTGAATGACATCCAGGCGAAAGACAGAAAAATTGAGAAAAACATGAAAATGATGAACAAAGAAACATGCAGACGGCAAAAAAAAAAAAAAAATCATATATGAAATCACATTTACAATAATTATGCAAACTGACTAGAGGCAGAAAAAATTTACAGAATCTAAAATTCCATCTAATTTCTATTCTCATATAGTAGCAAACATGCATATAAATGCCTAGCAATATTTTACATCCCAAAACTTTATTCATTTATAATTTTGGCTTTCCAGCATTTCTATTTATTTATTTTCATTTTTTTTCATGTCAGCATTACATGCCAGGTGATGATTTTGCTGGTTTAGATAATTTCATAAAATTGAGGATTACAGATATTATTTATCTGGTTATTCTTGTATATTCATTTTTTTTCCAAGCTTGTTTTCCATACACAAAGTAAAACGACCCATTATTTGGGGTGCCAATAAACTAAAATTTTAATTTTAAGTTGGCTCAAAATCATTTTTATTGTAAATCCAATTCAGCAAGAGTTCTGAAATGTTTCATCTGAAGTTGATGAGATAATGACTTCAGAAAACATGAGCTGAGATAGTGGTTACAGCCCTCATTTCCTTGTGTTATTTTATCTGTCTCGCTCTTTGTGAATTGATTTCAGGGGATGTTACACCCCTGCCCCACTTCCCTCCCTCCACCTATGCTGATATAAGATCAGATTTTGATGTTTTTTTTTGTGCTTGTAGGACCCGCCAAATCCAATATGTCTGCGGATTCGGGTGAGTGCCTGTGGCAGTGATAACGTTAACACTTACCGTCATGGAAGATTGCGCCAACCTGGAAAGAGAGTTCAGAATCGTGTTCAGCCTCACAGGGGTACACAGCCTTTGCTTTCATGAGGGTGACACTGAAAAATGGAGGCAATCAGTTAGTGGGCCTCTCGCTATTCGGAAGGGTGGAGGATTAGGACACGACTTTCCATCTAGCTGTAAAGTGGACTCAGCCGAAGTTATCAATGAAAGCAGTCTGCGTGATTAACGTCTTGTGCGTAAAAATGCTAGAGCAGAGTGTTGAAGTAAGAGAAAGAAGATAGCCATCAAAGAGTAGATATGATTCAAAAAAGAGAGAAATTTTCAAGTAAGCTTTGGCAGCATTCAGGCATATCCTGCCATTTATTACTCAAAGTTCCTCTGGAGTGGATTTGGACTACGTTTACAAAGCACAAAACCGTTTGAACACTTTTTGACCAATGAATTTCAATGGCTTTTTCCATGACTTACCCAAACATTCATACTCACTGCATACATATTTTAACAATCTTACAAAATTCAGATTGTATTGTACTAACAAAGCGCAATTTCAAGTCAATCACATAATTTCAAATGACTTTAAGATTTTATCAATTTTCATGATTTTGATGAAGTTTTAAAGATAAGTATTCATTTCCAAGACGATAAGTTAGTGTATCATCTAGGGCTGAGTATCGATTCAGATGTCCCGATTCGATTCGATTTCGATTCGATGCGATTCTCGATTTTTTTTTATTACATTCAGTGAATATAGTTTTAATACAAATGCTATTGATATTTCTAAAAAATGAACAGTAAACATCAGTTTACAAATGGTGAATTAATAAAAAGAAAT
>NW_015537973.1:280599-298109 GCF_001515605.1 Sinocyclocheilus anshuiensis | reverse complement strand
TTGCCCAGCTTGCCCAGCCCTAGTACCATCAGAATGATTTAAAAACTGATAGGTTAAGGTAAATAATAATAATAATAATAATAATAATAATAATAATTAATGGAATTTACTAGGGATGCACCGAATGTTTGGCAAACCGGAATTATTCGGCCGAAAATAGCAAAATAATCTCTTTCGGTGTTCGGCCAAATAAGCGAAAAGGCCGAATAAATTGTACCGAACAATGAGGTGACGCGATCAAATAGAGGTGCGCACTAATGCAGCAAACATGTCAGCAGTGTGGAAGCATTTAAAATTGTCCGTGAAAGACACAAACATCATTACAAGCACCGAGAGCGAGAGACTGCTTAGCACTGTATCGCATGTCTCCGATGAGAAGAGGAAGGGTGGTTGTTGCTGGTTACTGTAATTGCGAAATGGCCTTAAACAATTAGTAAATAAACTGCAGAACGTTATGCTTTCTAATACACGCACGGATTGCATGTATTCAAACAACACTGCACGAGCTCAGTAAAGTAAGAAAAGTAAGACAATAATAATGATAATAATAATTACAACAGCTCTATTAATACATGTATTATAACACTCACACATAGTGTTCAAATTGGGATCTGTAATAGTTTCTAATGTTTTAAAAGAAGTCTCTTCTGCTCAAGCAAGGCTGCATTTATTTGTACAGTAAAAATACATAACTGATTCAAGGGGGTCTCAAAATGGCCAAAAACATATTATTTTACTAACTTATTAATTTTAAGTTAAATTGTGCTTTGTTGGTATAATGTCTGCTGGAATGTTAAAAAATGTTCAGTGTTAAGTAAATATTTTTAAACTGTTGTTTTGTAATTGTTGTTTGATTTTTCTTTGAAAAGCTAGACAAAACAGTAAAAAGCACATTTTGGCTATTTAATTTATGCAATGGTGAAAAAATTGGCAAAATATATGAGGAAAAAATGCAAAAAAAACATGTTCGGTATTCGGCCTTCAGCCCAGTGTTTCAGTTTGTTCGGCTTCGGCCAAGAATTTTCATTTCGGTGCATCCCTAGAATTTACATTTAGTTGCCTTAAAGATTTTAATTTGTGACTTCAAAAATGTATTAACGTTAGATGAGAATAATTTTAAAACTGATATTTCAAGATAAATAATAATAATAATAATAATAATCAGAATTTACATATAGTTGTCAAAGATTTTAATTTGTGACTTTAAAATGTATTTAAAAAGTCATTGTAATGAATGAAACCTTTAAAATGAACTGGAAATCAAAGGAATCAATAAAATCCTTGAAATTCACATGACTTTTTATTATCTTTCAAACATTTTATTAATCCCCATTACCTTTAAATCAGTTATTTTAAATGAATAATTCCATGACTTCAAAATTAAATTAATTAATTCAGAATTACATTTATTTTTCAAAAATCAAAGAATTTATGAATTTGCATGATTTTAACAGAACCAGTGTCTGGTTACTCAGAATACAGCAACAATGTACTCTAGACTGTCTTCACTAATGCTTAACATCATTCAACACCTGCAAGTCTGCTGAATGTTTTATATATTGCCTCATAACAACGTGTCCTAAAGTTAATACACGACCCAGGCAGACACCCAGCAAGTTACTGCAGGAGTTCTAACGAAAATGTGCTCTTTACAACTACAACATAAGAAAGACGTCATTCCTGAAGGTCAGTCATTTTTTGCCAACGGCTTTTTAACAGATTGAAAGCCTTTAAATTGGATGAGTCTGATCACCTGCAACTGGGCATCACTCATTTTATAGGATGGAAAGTTAATGCATCTTTGTATCTGGATCAGTACTATAGATCATTGCAATGGCCCCTGCCTGGAAAGTGTGAGACTGAGAGGAAATGTGTGTGTGTGTGTGTGTGTGTACAGGTGTAGAGTCGGAAATAGAGCTGAGAAAGTAGAGATGACAGAGAGAGAGTGAGAGCAGAGTTGTGTCGGCGTGTAGGAGTGAAGGAAAAGTTGGTGAGTGTGCGAGTCGGAGGCTAAACAATGACAGATGAAGACTTTGCGAGTGAGTGAATGCATGTGTGATTGAGTTAATAGCCTGAGGCTGAGAGCTTAAGTGAGACTTGGAGTGCAAGTGAAAGAATCAATGAGACAGTGAGAGAGTGTGTGCGGGAAAGGTTGAGCCAAAACCGGCCAAACTTACTTAAATTAGCAGATTGGAACAAATGAATTACATGCTATGGAAAGGAGGTGTGGATGAGCCTATAATACATGTTCCTCAGGGACAAGTGTGTTTACATCTTACCATTCCTCAGGTTTATTCTTCTCAGTTCCTACTGATCCAGGTTTCACTGGTGTAACTGAGGCAGGGGAGGCAGAATTCATCCATGAAGCTGTGGCAGTACATATCCTGCAGAACAAAAAATGCCACAAATAATTTATACTGTACCATCCTCAGAGTAAAAGACGGCAATTTTAGAAATACTGTCAGTGAGTGGAAAAAAATGCAGCTCATGTAGGATTGCAGTGATACATTTAGTAAAATTCCACAAACTGCATAATTTTATGCTTATATGCTACTTTTTGAAGAAGTAAATCATCCATTTGTGAACATCAAACACATAATTTGTCTTAAATCTCATTTTGTTAAAAAATAATAATAACCGTGAATCGAATCGAAAAATCTAGATCGTGAATCGAATCGAATCGTGAGTTGAGTGATTCGTTACATCCCTAATAAATACACAACAGAGACAACAAAGAAGAGTTAAAAAACAGACACACTCTGCAGCATTCCTCACACACAAACGCATTCATCATTATTCCTCTTAGAGCGGCTGTGCTGCTCAGACAGTCTCACAATCTCAGATAGGGAGAGAGAAGTGAAGGTTATGAGGAAAACTGCCCAACGTCCCTAGGAATCTGAAGGATTTAGAAAATGCAAATAATGCAAATGAGCACTTTAGATCAGAAATAGCCGACAGCAGGACCGGGAAATGCAGGAGATGAACTGCAGAAGTCAACATTAAATGATAATACTGCCACTCATAAAAATTAATCATGCCATAAAAGAGTATTTGCATCCATTTGAGTTTATTAAAATAATATTTTCAAAACATATTTATTCAAATTTCTTTGAATCAGTTATTATCAGTAATTTAATAATTTAAAAAGTATGAAATAAAGCAACAGACAAGATTTAGCTGATTAAAATTGATTGATGATAAATATATAAACCTGCTTATTGTATATTTAAAACATGATTGCTTTAGGAGTGCTATTAAATCTCATTCTTAAAACTGTGTAATCCAAATAGATGGATATTTTATATATGCAATTAAAATACATAAATCTTGAATTCTTAAATCCATAAGTCTGGGGTCTGTAAGATTTTTTAAAAATGTTTCTGTAAGTCTCTTATACACACAAAGGCTGCATTTATTTGATAAAAATACAGTAACAACACTGATATTGTGAAATATTATTACAATTTAAAAAATATCTTTTCTATTTGATTTGATTTTAAAGTTGTATTTATTCCTTTGATGGCAAAGGAATTATATATTTTTTTATATAATTATAATTTTATTTTTAAATTGATATTTAATTTTAAACAGTTTGAAAACAGTTAAATAAATATGCTAAATATTTCTGCTGCTATGCTGCTAAATATTTCTACGTAAACAAATTTTTCATGATTCTTTGATAAAAAGAAAGCTCAAAAGAACAACATTTATTTATATTAAAAATTCTGCAACATTATAAACATCTTTACTGTAACTTTTGATCAATTTAATGCATCCTTGCTTTAAAAAAAAGGTAACACTTTAGTGTAGGGACCAATTCTCACTATTTAAACTCACTAGTTGCTTATTAGACAGCTTATTATGAACATATTGGCTGTTTATTAGTACTTATAAAGCACATATTCTGCATGACCATATTCTACATCCCTAATCCTTCCCAATACCTAAACTTAACAACTACCTTAACTATTAATAGGCAGCAAATTAAGAGTTTATTGAGGCAAAAGTCAAAGTTAATGGTGTGGCGAGAATTGGACCTTAAAATAAAGTATGATCAAAAACACTTCAGATTTTCACTTCAATTGTCTTGTTTATTTTATTATACATTATGCCATAAATGCTCAATAGAGCTTAACTTACTGTAAGCGCAAAACTACAGATAACAGTTCAAACAAAGCCATACTCTTAATTAGATTCCGGTAACACTGGTTTGGAAACTCAAGAGAATGAAGACTCGAGAGAAATGTGTGTGTGCTGAAGGTGAGGGGAGTGAAGGACTTGCAGGTACAGGAATAGTGGCAGCACAGGGGCAAATGAGGAGCAGTGTAGTCCAGCAGGAGAGACAGAGGAAAAGGGTAAGAGAGAGAAAGAGATATATATGTATAGTATGTATAGAGAGAGAGAGAGAGATGCAGTGATTTATGACTCTGCAGTGGGTCTGTGAGTCCTCAGCTGCTGCACATCAGCATGAGACTCCAGCAGCGCTGCAGTGCAGCAAATCCACTCATTAACCTCACACCAGCCACACACACACACACACACACACACACACACCTCACACCAGCCACGTGAGTCCCATACACCACACACATGCTGCTCCATACACATTCACGCTCACACACATTTTAAATCAAGGTTATGCTAATGGTGTTACATCAAACATCAGATCTCACCAGGGTAACGAGTCACTCCAGAAAAAAAAGTGTTTACACACTCTTATCTGAATCGTCAAACTCTAAAGAAAAGCTAAATGAAGTGGAAAAGATGATAAATTCAATATGGTTGCCCTGGCAACCAGCAAGAACCACAGGAAAATGGTTTCGCCCCAAAAAATGCTTTTACAATTACAACTAAGCCATACCAAGAAAATCACACTCATTTTGAGCTATTAAAAATAGCACTAGGCACAGAATTGCATATTACGTCATATTTTGTTATCCTCAAATAAGCATCTTATTTGAAAGAGGCAAAAAATTATTTACTAAACAAAGACAAAAAAAAAAAGACTACTGTTTAACAGCTCAATGCAGCTCTTTTAAGTTTTGCTTGTATTGTAAGTACATGCAACATTGGATATAGTGTATATTGACATGCTGCTATGAGAATGCTGTTATATGCCCCAAAAATTCAAAATATGAGGGCAAAAATGCCCCTGTATGGATTTTTGTCTTATAGTTCTATCATATGATATAGTTTAGAATATCTACACGATTGCAAATGTGATCTTGATTTTATACAATAGTTCAATAAACAAGAAGTTAATATTGTGTTACATTTACATCAAATATAGTCAGTGTTGTCTGTTTTTCTCAATTTTGCACGCAAAAACAGTTCCAAACAAATCCACAGCAGAACTGCTGTGCATCTGTGAACAACAATGCTGTTTTGTTACTGAATGCAACCACACTTTTTAAAAGAATTGAGTGAGCCAATGATTCACTTACCCATTAATAAAGACCTACTTCACCTCTAAATGAATCAGACATTTAAACAAATTGGTTGAATGAATGACTGAATGACTCACTCATCACTCATCACTCATCACTTGCCACCACCTACTAGCAATTTGTTTCATATTTAGAGTATCATTAAATTTTTTTTCATATAAAATCAGATTTCAATATTCAGTAAAAAACACATTAAAACCTGTTTATAATTATTATTATTATTATTTATGCAATGTTGACTCAAAATATTACTTTCTAAAGCTACTTTTTTGTAATGTCTATTTAATGCTTTTTTAATTTAACAAAATAACGTTGATATTTTGGGGGGTAATTAATTAGATTAACTGCTCAGAACATCATGTAAATAATTAAATAAAAAAAGTAACAGCTTGACAGCCCTAATTATAATAATATAGGAATTTAGGTGCTGTATTTTGTCACCCTTTCAACGTTTTTAAAACGTTCCAACACTTATCTATGTATTGCAATTAATAATAACATTAATAATTAATATTAATAATAACAACAATGAAAAAAATTGTATACACATATTATATATGCACACACACATATATATATATATATATATATATATATATATATATAATTGCTGTCAATTGATTAAAACAATTAATTAATTACACATTTTTGCTGCAAATAATCGTGACTGTTCTTTTTTTCCTAATATTTTACCATTGATTATAGCCATTCAACATTCAGGGTTCGTACACATTTTTACCAATAAATTTCCATGACTTTTGACAAACCTACATGCTATAGGCTATTGAATAAATGTGTGAATATCCATCATTTTAAAGCCAAAAGCTGCGGGAATGAGTAAAACTATGCGATATAGCCTATGCGCAATCCCGCACCGAAATTCAGGACCTGATTAAACACAATTTTATTATACAGAGCTTTGTGAAATAGATTTCAATGACTTTTCCAAAACTTTCTGGGTTTATTTATTTTTCCAAAACTTTTCCAGGCCTGGAAATTGGTGTTTTAAAATTCCATGACTTTTCCAGGTTTTTCCATGACCGTACGAACCCTGAACATTACAGTATAATTGAGAGCTATCAATTTTAACATTTATTAGACTTTAAAAAATAATAACTTCTAATTTAAGTGAACTTAAAACAATCTTCACATAAACCCATTATAATAAATGTCATTTACCTGTGCCCTTCAACAAGTATGAAATATACAGAAATTATACAGAAGTTATCAAACACAACATTTTTAATTAAATATAGATGAATCCTTAAAGCTACAAAAGTTATCGATTTCCTCTTTTTCTTTTGTTCTTTGATTCACAGACATCACAGCAGCTGGGTTAATAAGTTATTTGGCTGCTATTACTTTAAGAGCTGCCGTTGCTGAACGTGACGTGGATCTGACACGTATGCTCGTAGTTTCATTCGCACTTTAATATGAAATGATACAGGCTACAGAGCACGCCCCCATATTTGTGCGCACACCTGAAGAGTATGCGCTACGAACACAGTATAATTGCTGACAGGACAGGAATATAGACAATATAAAAATCGGAATAATTACAATTTGGAATTTTGGAATTTGGAAGCATGTCACAGGACACTGCTGTCACTTTTGTATGTATAAATGCAAATACAGATTGATCTAGGGATAACAATTTTCCACATTATGCCAGGTATGGATATGCTGGATTAAAGAAACTAAAAAGGCAAGAATACAATGAATGTCTCATCAATTACACAGTGATCATCACCTGTCAACATCTAAAACTTCATTAAGTGTGACAAAGCACAATTCAGCATTTATCTCGACTGGATTTCTACTACAGCATCACTATGATCTGTGCTCTCCTGCTTCAAGGCCAGGGGCTGAGAGATTTACAGATAAACAGGTGACAACCTCGTGACATATGGACAGGAGTAGCTCTGTAAGCGACAGCGTCTGCTAGAAGGGTAAACAAGGCGAACATCTCTCTGTGTCAATAGTGTTTATGGGGTAGGGCCGTGGCCACCTGTCCCTCGGACAAACAGCAGGCAGGATTTACAGGCGCACAGGGAGCCGCTTCCTCTGATGGCAGAGAGTGGGAAACGGCAGGGAGAGAAGCAGAGGGTTACATAAGACCAGCGCCGTCTGCGCACAGGACTGCAGGCCAAGAAGAGAGAGCAGCATGTGCTCAAAGAGTAAGAGTAACTCTAACATATAGGGGAAAAGGGGGAATGTGAGCACATGAATGGGTAATTAAGCGATGAAGGAGGGGCAGGATCAAATGGTGGTTGTGGTTAATGGAAATGAGTGAGAACAAAATCTATCCAAATTGGGAGTGGACTGGTGGAAACAGCGAACAGATGTGTGGACACAAAGTTTATTTCCAGGTGACTCTGCAGAATGTGGTGGGCCCCTATTAGGATTCAACACAAGAGCCCGAGACAAACACACAGCATCTGAAGGGCTGTGAAAGAGCTGAGAAACCAGAGGCAAAACCTCTGGCAAATAACACTGGCACAAGATAAGACTCTCAGCCCAAGAACTAACTCAAGTTGACAAGCACAGGCTTGAGCTTAGAAACAGAACAAAATACCAACACACACACAGAAGAAAAAAAAAAATCTCTGGAAGTGAATAAGGTAGAGCGCTGAAGGGATGGCCAGGTATGGCTTCAATATAGATAGGGCTTTGTGCTAGTTTTCTGCAAACAAATTAAAATTATTATTTTAAACTGATAAAATTGTAAAATAGATTAAAACATGATACACCTGCCTGTCGCTGCTTTTTTCTGACCAGTGTTATTTTAGGGTTATTTATATACTATTATATTTTGTATTAATATTTTAGCTTTTTTTTACACTTTTAACTTTCATTTTATTTTTTTTATTACTATTTAGGTTTTATTATTTTAAATTTCAGTTTTAGTTTTTATTTAGTTCCAGTTCATTTCAATGGTTATTTCAGTTAGTTGCCAAGGCAACATTTCAAATTTTCAGACAATAATTTAAAATTTTTTCATTTAATATTTGGCAACACTTTGGTTTAGGAACCAATTCTCACTATTAACTAGTTGCTTATTATCATGCATATTACTAGTATATTGGCTATTTAATAGTACTTACAAAGCACATATTAATGCTGTATTCTGCATGGCCATATTTTAGATCCCTTAATCCTAGCCCAACTTAAAGGCACAATATGTAAGATTTTTTTATTAAAATATCCAAAAACCACTAGAACAGTGTTATATATTTTGCTGTCTTGTGTACTTACATTATCCCAAATGTTTTGAAGAATGTTTAAATCCAGAGAAATAAGCAATTTTAACTAGTGACATGTAGCGTGTCCATAGTGCTTCATTCTACTACATTAATAAATCATTAGCTCATCCATGAACATGATTTCTGCCCGAGTCCTGTCAGATTGCTTTGGCTGTGGGGATGCAGATGACAACTCCCATGATTCCACACTCAGTCACGGCGTCATCAAACTACGCCTTTGCCTCTTTGTTTATTTTGAATATGCGCCCTCTAGCGGCGAAAATTACATATTGTGCCTTTAACAACTTACTAACTATTAATAAGCAGCAAATTCGTAGTTAATAGTGAGAATTGGTCCCCAAAACTAAAGTGTGACCTAATATATATATTTTATTTTAACTATTTCAATTTTTTTTTTTTTTTTTTTTTTAAGTTAAAACAGTTTTAGTTTTAGTTAACGATACTATCCCTGTTTCTTACTTGTTCAGCTTGCAGGAGACTGTTAAACAGTTTAGCATTAACACATATTGAGATTTCATTGGCATGTTATATGTAAGGTTTAATTTATTCGAAAATGTACAACTTTAAAAGTAAAATCTGCTTTTTTTTAGTACACTGCAAAAACAGCAAATAAACTGCATCTGAAATTAATTTTATTTCTAACATTATTAGAGGTAAAGAGTGGCTATTTTGGAGAGTGCTATATAAAGATTTTTTCTTTTTTTGTGGTGTGGTATGAAATGAAATGTTAAAATTAACTCATGAGTCTTAAATCACATGACCTTTTTTTTTAGTGGTAAAAGTGGTAAAAACTCCCCCAGTGCTGGGGAGTAACTAGTTACATGTAATGGAGTTACCTAATTTAATTACAAAATAAATGTAACTTTAATCTGTTACATGTACTGAAAAAAATGTGTAATCAAATTACAGTTACTTATGAAAATGTTAACGATTACAATGAGGGTTACATCTCATTCACACACACACACACACACACGCACGCACGCACGTACGCACACACGCACACACACACGCGCACACGCACATGCACGCACGCACACACGCACACACGCACAATAGATTTCTTTCCCAAATTGCATTGACTTTTAAAATATGAGACACTAATGTTTCAGGAATTTAGGACACAAAATAGCACACATGCTTATTCGATAACTGATTTATTTCCTATTTGGATTTATGTATATGCTTTATTTATTTATTAATTTTTTTCCCAAGGCATTATTAGATGCCAGTGTCTCCTGTCATACAAATATTTAATTTCAAAAACAGTATCATAGGTATTAAACTATATATTGTTGATTTTAAATCAGTATTTAAATTCAGAACGATGTAAATGTAAAAAGAGGTGCTAAAGTCTGATTTTGTGGTGATTGTGCTTTAAAATGTAATTTTTATAATCTTAATTCACTTGATGAACAATTTTGAAAGTCTGACAGTAATCAGTGTTGAATACTACTGTAAGGTGAACTTGTTTAAATGTTGGAAAATAATGAGAAATTTAGAAAAGTAATCAAAAGGTAAACAGATGTAATCAGTTACATTACATTAATAAAGTAATTTAAATAGTTACACTACTTATTACATTTTAAATAGGGTAACTTGTTATCTGTAACCTATTACATTTCCAAAGTAACCTTCGCAACACTGTACAACACATGAGCATGTCATGACATATGTTTTGGAGAGGTGAGTCTTTGCTACATACCCGGTGTTCTCTGGCAGGGATGTGCTAATGGTGGCGTGATGATTCTTAGATTTCATGGGGGGTGTTCCAGAGGCGTTCGAAGACTGGGAGGAGACCGACTCATTACTGCTCACTGATGTCTCATCATTAACCAGGGCTGGACTCTCAGAGGATGGAGAGACTGTCAGAGCAAGGGAGCAAGCAGCAACAGACAGAAAGAATGGTAAGGAAAACAAATAATGTACAAAAGACAAAAAATGTATAAAAGACAACATGACAATGAAAAAAGACATATATTGAGAGAGAGATAGAGAGAGAGAGAGAGAGAGAGAGAGAGAGTTCAGAAACATTATTGACATCAATTAAGACTATTAATGAATATGTTATGTGAATACTCTATAGTTATGAGCTTGGTAAGTAGAAATGAGAAATGAACTTGGCATGTCAGTGTGTGTGCATGTGTTCTTGTGTTCGGTTGTATGTATGTGGTCTGGTAAAACTAAAAACTCCATGTTTAAAAAAAACTGAAGATTCAAATTAGATGGTAGTTTAATCAAAATATTTAGAAAATTATATGAACATTTTCTAAGAAATGTATTATGATCCAACTAGTAAAATATGTTTAAAGTTTTTTTTTTTAAACGGTCCTCATATTATTTTTTCCATTCAAGTGTTTTAAACAAGCTTTTCAAGGGAAAAACAATCTTGAGTGTAAGGATTCATATTGCACCTTCTTTAAAAACAAATCTTGAGGTGATATTTTGATCCTTTTCTCATCCTTTCTCGTTCGTCATGCCTTTGTAGAAATAAATTGACATGTTTTATTTCTGAAACTGACAGATCGTTATTGGTTTTAACACTCCTGTGTAGCCAACCAATGTGACTGCTGCCATTTACATTTTTGAAACCAAAAACTACTTGCATAAGTCACTGTTCTATCCTGTTCTGTCCTATATCCTAATATTTTACCAATAGAAATTGTATAAAGTATAGCATTTGGCTGGTCATGCAATACTATAAGGGTGGCCACACGTTTCACCCTAAGTTTTACATATCCCACACAAATCTAAAACCTGAAAATGCTGATGGTTTTGCTTTTTCATGAACCCATTATAAATGCACAAATTCACAGTTTTCCACTGTAGTGTGTTTATGTTGGCAGTGGCCACATCCCCTTTCTATAGTAACATCCCACAGCAGAGAGATCTCTACTAAACAAATAACCAGTGTTTACTATCTTGTGTGGAAAAGTGTGGTTAGTCTGACCCTGAAAACTGCAGCGTTTTCGAAACCCAACACTTCTTGGAAAGCTTTGCGATGTGCTAATTCACTTTGTGAAAAAGCCAATAATAGTTTGAGTACACCTGCACAGCTGTAGTGTAGAAGAACAAGTGAAGACATAAAAACCTCATAACCGCTTAACTGAAAAGTGAAACTGGAGATACGGTCTGCTTTGTTCTGTACTAAAAATAAAAATCCACTGTTCAAAACCAAAGGATAATCCTGCATTGATCCCAGTCTGAAATCATTCCTGTTGGGTGGCGTGTCAAAGCCAAATAAAGAATTTAACACTGTGAGACACATTTCTAAGCAGTCCAGGGCCACCAAGGCATCAGTTATCCACCTAAATATGGACTGGCAAACTACATCCTGTAGCCCAGAGTGACAACGGGTAATCAGCATGTTTCAGCAGAGCATCACATCTGATTGCACAGTGTGCAGTAGTCTTACATAGTCATGAACCCTCACTGAGAGAAACGTTCAAACTCCATGTGCACATAAACTGCATAAGCACTGGAAAACATGGTGATTTTACCACCAGGATTATGCAACTGAACATTTCTATCTATGAATTGCTGCATCTCTTTAATATTAAAGAATAAGTAATAGCTTAATAATTTAGATATCATATATTGTGTCTCCAGGCTCTGCAGACTTTTTTTCCAGTATTTTCTGTGATTTTGCTATGTATGAGCGTCTGTGTGGGTCTGCTTATCTTTATTTTTCCCTATATTATGCAAATACAGGCTCTATATTATGTATTTGATAGCAAACACGTTACATCTATAATTCCTTGTGGCGTTTCCCTGACCTTACAGCGCTTAAAGCTGATTAGTCGCTCGTACCTGTTTGAATATCCAGCACCTGCGGGTTGTATACAGCCAGCGGGCGATTCTGCCGGCTGAGCCTCTTGGACTGTCTGGTTGGCGCAGAGAGGGGTGTAGCAGCTAAAGATGGAGAGCTGCTCGGAGCATCCCCGAATATCTAAAAGAACAAAAAGTTAGTGGGATTTGCTGGCTAGACTGTGTTGTGCGTGTAAAAATCTAAGTAAACAGTCCGTTTAGAGCCGATGCCTGTGGAGAAATGATGATTATGCATGCGAATGTGTGGTGGTAAAAACTAATAAAGATTCTGAATGCTCTCAAGACCAGTATCGTAAAGGAACAGTCAATCCACACTCATGTATTTCAAAACCTGTATGACCTTCTATCTTACATGAAACACAAAATAAGATATCTATAGTAATGTTCAAGCACTTTTCTATATAGTGCATGGTGATTATAATCGTTAAGCAATACTTTTAATACTAGATTTCCAGGGAATAAAGATTTAATTTCAGACTGTTCCTCACTTAGAAGTAGTAATGCACCAAACTGATTCAAATTTTAAAAATAAAATAATTAATTACAATTTTCCATTTAGCCAAAAACCAAAACCGAAAACAAAGTTTATTAATTTTGGACAGTTGGGTAATTTAACTGTTTATGCTGTTCAGGGTGTAGAGTTCTCAGGTGATAAATTAAACCAGCTGTAGTATAATTATTTGGCCACAAGCCTTTTGATTTTTCAGATAAACAAACTTTACATATTGGTACTCCAGCATTATTCTTGGTCACAGTGAAGTCGGTCACTTTTACCTGACGAAAAAGATACTGACACAGTCAAAATTCATCATTGGAGAAGTGCTAATTAAAAGTCATTGTTTTGATCAATTTCAGCCCTCCAACCTCGGTGCATCACTATTCAAAAGATATCATTTCAGAACACTTGAAATATAGCACACAATATATGTGTGGAATATGTGCACATTTGTATAATAAAATATTGCACCATTTTATTATACATTTTGCACTTTTTAAAGGGGTCATCCGATGCAAAATTCACTTTTACAAGTTGTTTGAACTGAAATGTGTGTTGGCAGTGTGTGTACACAGCCACCCCTATAATGATAAAAATCTACCCAGTGTTTTTTTAAAAACCCAGATAAATAATATCCCCTTTTTCAAATCAAGCCATTCTCAGATTCTTGGCTGTGTGACTTCACACGGACCCAGGCCCCTCCCACGTTGATTGACATGGCCGTCTTACCTTAGACCTGCCCTGAGTGAGCTGTCATCAGTCCGCCATTGTTTCGACGCCGGAGCGTTTGTAGGCAAGAATGACTCCTAAGCGATTGAGGTGTTCTGTTGTTGGATGTAATGATGAACATTGCAGTCGTCATTTACTCCCGACATCTGAGCCACTGAAGACGCAGTGGAGTATGTTTGTTTTTGAAGGGAATGCGGCCCCCGATCTACCTAAATGTGTTTATGTTCGCGCGAATCATTCATGATCCAGCCTCACCTACAGAAGAAGTGAGTATAAGTTTTTTTTAATGAATTTTGCAAATGGCCTTTCCTAATAATGTGCTAGTTAGCAAGTTTCACGATGAATGCGGCTAAAGTTTACAGTCTCTCAGAGAACTGCATGTCTCCCCACGTAGGGAGAGGGACGGGGATAGCAGAACTCATTAGTATTTAAAGGGAAATGCACTGAAACGGCTTGCTGTGAAAAGAGCTGTTTTTGACAGGGTAAAAGGGTGTTGTTTTACACTACCACTGAGAAATTTTAACCTAAGTATGTTTTAGACTTTTCATTAAGACCCTAACAAATCATATCAACTTGTGGAAAATGGGCATCCGATGACCTCTTTAAAGCCTGAAGGCCATGATGCAATAAGTCAGAGATCGGGCAATGTAAGGCCAGTGTCTGTTGGCCTACTTTTTGCAGTGTTTTCTGCACCACTGGCACTAATTGGACCACTCAGCAGCAGCTTTTTAGCCGATTGAGCACGGTGAATCACCGAAGGGGACGGCGTTGAGCAAATCATTATTATTTGCTGTTAAGAATCGCGAACCAAAAAACGAATGAAAAAAAAGTGTCGAAAGCAAGCAAACAATAAAGGTGCTGCTTTGTTTACGATTTGTGTATCTGCAGTCCTAGCTCTTCCAGTTTCCCTTTTTTGAATGACAAATACAGACTACTGTCACCTGCTGATATGGAGAGTTATTTCCTCTCATGCAAGCTCAGAACATATGCTAGTTGGCTGTTGGCTGTAGTCTTTGCGGTGTGTTCATGCACAACTTTTTTGGCCTAGGTGCTCCAAGGCAATGGCAGACGGCTTTCAGTGCTGCTAGTTCTTTGATGTCATTTTGTTGTCTGGGACTTAATAACCTCTGATCCCCATTTACTTGCATTGTATGAAAGAGAGCAGTGTGAAAGTTCTTCAAAACTTCTCCTTTAGTGTTCCATGGAAAAAGGAGAGTAAAACAGTTCTGATGAGTGAATGCTAATAAAATCTACATTTTTTGGGGGTGAATTATCCCTAAATAAGAGGTGTCTGCAAACTCATTAACAGCATGCTGATAAAACAAAGCTCTCATGAGAGTTAAGCCTAAATAAGAGACCCCCAGGCATGTTGCCCAGTTCATTGAGAGACACTCAAACTGACGTGCATCTGAACGAGTGGCAGCCATTCAGTGACAACACAGGAAACCTATTTTCATAATAGCTTCGGCTTCATTATAGTCACACAGTGTTTATATTTGAACCCCAGACGGCCGGTGTGAGTGACGGAGGTTAACAGAAGTGTGGAAGTCTCGACAGGGATGAACAAAGGAATGAGAGATCTGGTAGAAGGGATAGAAATCTGATACTGCTGTGAAATTCTGCAGACGACAGCAAAGCCTGCTCTCTCTTTATCTCTTTTTCCATCTCAGTCTTTGCCCATTCCTCTCTCTCACTCTCTCAGACTCTCCATCCAGCCCTGCCTCTCTTTTGTTACCCTCTCACCCCTCTCTCTCTCTTTGCCTGAGCGACACCTGCACCACTCACCGGTCTCGAGTCTCACGGAGGAGCTCCGCCCCCACTCGTCACATAGAGTTTAAAAGTTTTAAGTCAGTATTTTTTTTTAAATAAATTAATACTTTTATTCAGCAAGGACACAAGACATTGATTAAAAGAGACATTTATAATGTAACATAAGATTAACAAATGTTGTTCTTTTGAACTTTCTGTTAATCAAAGGATATTGAAAAAAGTATATCACAGTTTCCACAAAAATATTAAGCAGCACAAATGTTTTCATCACTGATAAGAAATGTTTCTTGAGCAGCAAATCAGTGGATTATAATGATTTCTTGTTAGGATCATGTGACACTGAAGACTGGATTAATGGCTGCTGAAAAAACAGGCTTTGCCTCACAAAAATAAATTAAATTTTAAACGTATAAAAATAGAAAATGATTATATCAAATTGTATTAATATTTCACAATATTACTGTTTTTTTATACTTTATTTTTGGTCAAATAATGCAGCCTTGGTGAATGCAAAAGACTTATTTCAAAAACATTACAAAATCTTTCTGACCTCAAACATTTGAAATGCACTACAAACCTAATAGAGCTTTGGTGACACTATAATTCATAATCAAAATGCAATTCTTCCTCTGCAAATGGTTATTAATGCATATTTTGAGAAACAAGTGACACTAGTTTGAAAATTCAGAAATGGGGGGGAAAAAAGGCAGCATATTAACATTTTAGAGAGTTTGCTATAATGTAACTTTAATAACAATTTTTTTGTTTGAAAACTTTTGTCCCTGTTTCAGAACAACGCAAACAAACTACAGGCCTCAAAAAGTCAGATTACCACTTTTAAAGAGTGCACTTTGAAATAAATACACCACACACAGATAACAATTAATCACCTCTCTAATACCAATTCAGAAAACATGGCAACATTAGGTTTTTCCCTCTTCATCTCTGATGGGTCTGCAACTGCGCCAACTCCTAACGCATTTTGCGAGGACTGGAGTGGATGGAAGAGGAATTTAGTGGCGGATAACCTTCAATTGCACATCCTTGGCTGCCAGCAAATCCCACTCTATATTTTGAGGAGACACGTCTGCCCAGTCACTGATTGCCGGAGGTTAGGGAGATTATGCACTTATCTTCAATTTGCTTATATTCACATTATATAAAAATGTGAGGCCTGAGGTAAAGCCTTGTAATGATAGCTAACATTATTTAGAAATCCCTAACCCGATCTAATCTCTTACAGAAAGCTGTTGCATAACTATAAGTGGGCAGTTGCTGGATGGAGAGGAGAGGGGTAGGGCTTGTTTTCTCTAGAAAAAGGTTTTGGTCTAGATAACAGCATGGAGGGTATGAAAGTCCATATGGAGTTTTCTCTCTTCTCTCCAGAGTGCTGTCTGTCTGTTTGCTAGCCTACAGACGTTTCTAAGGGTGCTGCCTGTAGGAAGGTGTGTGTTTGTGTACTGAGGGTAAGAATGGAATGAGGGAGAAAGTTGGAAATAATGATAGAAAATAGTGGCTGATGGCCGAGAGAAGTAAAAAGGTTGGAGAAAGAAAACAGAGAATGTACACACAAAAAAATTGTGTATACAGATAGCAAGATAGAGAAAAAACAGTTTCCACTCACTTGGCAAGATGCTTGGTAACCAGACTGAGCACTAATCTGTTCCTCTCTGGCAGTTTATGAACCAGGCAGTGAATGGCCTGAACTCTAGATTCTGCGACGAATCTCTCTCAGAGCAACAGTTCCAGGCCTGAAGTGGGGGAGGGGAGGAAAAAAAAAAAAAAAAAAAAAAGGCATGAAATATGAAATGGCATGAAATATGCAATATTATTATCTATTAAACCTTAATGTAGATGTCTATGCTTAAATACTTACAATTAGATTTATAGACAAATATAAATTGCTAAATTGTAAGTTAAAAATACATTTATTTTAAATCCATTTATAATAATAATAATAACAATATTATATATATA
>NW_015537973.1:269005-280362 GCF_001515605.1 Sinocyclocheilus anshuiensis | reverse complement strand
CAGTTACGGCTCGTTAGCTCTAGCATTCTGCTAGCATAATAGTATAGGCTGGTGAGGTGTAGTGGTTAAAGTCCAGGGCTGGTCAACCCCAGGCTGCTCCAGGAGAACTTGAATATAATACATTTCTGTACACATGGCCCTCATAAAAGCAAAAGAACTAATTAGTAAATCTTCTGCCTTTGTACATGTAGCATTAATAGGCTTGCCATTATTGACTTATAGCACCTCCCAGACCTACGACAACCTCCTCTAACACATCTCTGCTGATGTCATTTTTATAATTTGAAAGTCCTTCACTGAAATTTAATTCAGTGATACATTCAGCAAGCATTAAACCCCACCTTAGACTTTCACAAATCATAAACATTTCTCTCACTGACATGCACATATTCAAAGTTTATGGCATTTGTCAAGTAATTGATTGGGTATTGCTTGATTATCGTCTAAGCAAGGACAAAGACCTTACTTGCAGGGACGATGAACTCCTTATACAGCTCGTATGTCATTAGTGGCTCTGGAAGACTCCTTGAGAGAGAGAGGGAGAGATTTATCGGCTTTATTGGGCATTATTATATACACAACACTATGATTAATGTGGCTGATCACTGCAAGAAATTAGATGAGCACACAAACACACACATACACTGTGATAACCAAGTTCATCTGAAGGTACTTTCGCTCAGTTTTTGGCACATGTCCCAGCACTGTTAGCCCAAAATGAGCCCAGCACACCAATATCATTCATACTTGTAGAGGAGTACAAGCTCAAAACACACATACACTCTGCTGCTGCGTTACAAAACTGTCTTGTCCTATTCTATTGTGACACATCAATTACAGAAATTAATTAAATGCAGTATTAATTAAATGTTGAATAAAACGGCATACAATTATATTTTGCCACTGAAAAGAAAGTCCCACTGTGAATCTGACAAATCATTAAAAAACGGACATATTTCACATGAACTCATTTATCCTTGATACTATTATTTGAGATTCAATTCAATTCATAAATTTAGAGGCCCATACATTTCTTTCTGAGGGTTCCCACATGAATTTAGTTTTACACCGGAGTTTCTTTTGAAAGAAGCAAATGGGTTAAGGATGAAGGGGCATGATGTATTCTGTCAAATTACAATCAGTACATTTAGTGAAAGGACCATTTACACACACACACACACACACACACACGCACACGCACACGCACACGCACACGCACACACACACACAAAAACTATGCTGTTTATTAGAAACAGAATGCAGAAAGTTTAAACTCACCTCAGGTAAAGTTTTAAAGCACTGGTGATGGTTTTGACATCCCAGTCCTCACTGGCTGCTAAATCTATTCCACTGCTCTTCTCATCTACCGATCACAAAACAATAAAGAATTCAAGTTCAAATGATCTTTAAAAACTATAGCAAAAACTATAACTGTGGTATAAATAATGCCACAGTTGTATGTTGGTCACAATTTTTTTGCATTAATATTAGAAATGTTTTAAGTCTTAAATTGTAATAATAAACACTGCTGTTCAAAAGTTTTGGGCCAGTCATTTTTTTTTCCAAAGACATCTCTTATGCTCAATAAGGCTGCGTTTATTTAATCAAAATACAGTAAAAACTGTAATATTGTGAAATATTGTTAAAATTGAATTGAACTGTTTTCTATCTGAATTTATTAACATGTAATCTTGCTGAACCCAAACGTTTAAATGGTAGTGTATTTTGAAATGTCTGGGACAACAGAAAAATGGTACAATCAAAAAAGCACAAAACGTATTTGAAAGGTGCATAAATAAAAGATAAACTCATGGTAAAACTTTTCTAAGATAGTTATAATGTTGCCTTATTAGGGACCTGATTAGGACTTGATCAGTATAGATCCAAGACCAATGAGAAAGACATAAAGAAAGTAAGATGGGTAAAAAGGTCTGAGGCCAGGGAGTGGACGATATGAAGGGCAGACATCATTTTGTTGTACCACTGCTCACGTAAATCTAGATCTGTAAATACGTTCCTGATGGACAAAGAGTCATTAACACATTGACACTTTTGAAGAATTCAACCGAAGCACTGACAATCACCTCTCTGTCTGGCTAGCTGTAACCATGGTAATGTCTGAGTGAGTTTTTATAGAACACAGCAGACAATCAGAAAAGTCTAAGGTCACATATGTACAAAATGTTAGCCATTTAAGTCAATTCAAAGTCAAAACGAAAAACAAAGGCAGTCTGAACCGTTTTGTGCCATTTTCATGCAAAGGCATGAAAATATTCCCTGTCTTAAATCTGAAGTCCAATTGTATTCAGCCACGTTACTGAATTCAGCCTGCTCTGACCTGTTTTAAACTCCCTGACAAACATGCCTATAATGACGATGGGATGCCACTATTTAATACTCCACTGAGAAACTGAAGTGTGTTTACATATTATAATGAGAGTCCAATGTTGACGACATAAACAGCAGAGAAACTAACATTTAATCTTTCACTGTTCTGCTTTCTTTTAAAACACTGATGTTCATTACCCTCAGCTCAACCCTCAGACAGCTGGGAATACACATGTACACACACTACTGTTAAAAAGGTTGGAATCTGTACACATGTACGTTTGTAATGTTTTTGAAAGAAGTCTTGCAGAAGTCTACCTTTATTTGATCAAAAATACAGTAAAAACAGCAATGCAGTGAAACACTACAATTTAAAATAACTGCTACCTATTTGAATATATTTTAAAATATAATTTATTCCTGTGATGGCAAAGCTGAATTTTCATCAGCCATTACTACAGTCTTCAGAGTCACAAGATCCTTCAGAAATCATTCTAATATGCTGATTTGATGCACAATAAATATTTCTTCTTATTAATGTAATTAATATTTTTTGGAAACTTTCTTTTATGAATTGGGGGTTAAAAAAAACAGTATTTATTTTTCTATAATGTCCATCGTTAATATGGGCTGTTAAATGTGTTAAAAATTAAAACAAATATAGCAGCATTTTTTCCCCTCCTCAAGTTCCTGAGGCCAAGCTAATACTTTTTTTACTTAACTTTCTCTGTCTAAAGTTACATTCTATATTCATGCTACTGGCACGAATATAGAATGAATATAGAGTGGTTAGACCACTCTAAATAAAGGCAAAATGAAATGTGACACTTATTATATAATGGCTCTGTGTGATTATTTTGTTTAAATGAGAAATTATTATAAGCCTGATCATGTTCCGCAAATGTTGTTAATACATGCCAACAATCGCATGGCCTCTCATGACTTATTGCTTAATTAAAATGACATGCCAACTACCTGAGTCCTCAACCTGTGTCCCTGTGAACACAATAGATCCTCAAGTGTTGTGAGCACATCACAGCACCAATACAGACATCTTATTAGCACCCTGTGGTTTCATCTTAACACTCAATTTGCATTCTACTGACATCTCAATACAACATAATGTATGCTCATCCTCCTGAGTCACTTTGGTGAGAAAAAGTCTGTCAAGAAAACAAACACAGCTTTTAATTTAGCACTATGATTATATCGCCGTGGCACTGACTTATCTGGAAATGAACGTATGGAATTTTGTTTGGTCATTCCACTCTGATCTGATCTTACAATTCTTTACATAATAACTGTATAGACTTTTAAAAAAAGAAGAATGAGTGCTCTGAATTTGAAAATGAAATGGATAGTTGGTTGTGCTCTGGATATTTGGCAGGTTTCAAGTTCATGAGCCAACTACAAGGACTTAGGCTGTTCTCAGATGAGGACAGTGGATCCGTAAAGAGTGTTAATGGCTATTAGACTCTAGAGTGGCTGAGTTCATGTAGCAGCAGGGGCTCAGGCAGCCTGCCGACTCGACACAGCGTTTAGCATTCAGAGCAGAGAGATACCAGCTCATGATACGACTGCAGGAGAGCGAGCGAAATCGAGAGCGAAAGAAAGAAAGAAAGTATGGGACAAGATAACAATAGAGTATGAGATGGTGATCAGTGTGTGTTGTGTTTTCGGGAGAGGCGAAATAGGATCAAGGAAAAGTGAGAGAGATGGAAAGTGTCCGGAAATCTGATTGCCTGCCTGCAGTAATGGAGTCAGGTGTCACCTAAAGGACAGGACAAAGGGACTACCAGACAGACACCAGACAAGATGAATGTCTGAATGCCAATGAGACTCAACAGGACACCGGCTCTACAAACAATTATAGGGCTTCAAAGTAAATCACCTAAATCTGAGAAACAATTAGAGCAATCAAATAAGGCTGAACTTACCAATCATTAAACTGAGAAGCTTCTGTACTTTTGAACTGACCCCGACAACTCTGTACAGACCTTGATCATTAATACCTGTGAAAATAAAAACACATTTTGTAATAGCAGTTAGGTACTCTATTCACATCCCAGCTGATCTGGGCAACTAAACACGAGCACACTAAGCTTCTCGTGTATTATCCTGAACAAAGCACAACAGGTTGTTGGTGTGGCCTGAGAAAAACTGCTAGATCATTCTGCCCTCTAGTGTTCAGAAGGTGTTACTACAGATGGACTTTTTTTTTTTTGACACACAATAAAAATCCTGCCTGAAACATTTTGCATTCCTTTATTTTGTATATTAAAACATGTAGAGGTACCTCTGGTTTCAATGGCATTTATTGCATTTTTCACAAAGCTTATTCCCACGTCATCCAACTGGGCATCAACTATGGAAATACACAAATATCATAAATATCATCACAATTTATGTACCAGCAATAAATACAAACATACAAGTAATAACATTTTTGTGAATAGGCACTACAACTGAAGGCAAACTTGAAGTGCTGATATTAATTTGAGTTTCCTCACTTCCTCTTTCTCGTGAATGTGTCCGGTTGAGATACTGCATCTGTGTGTGAGAGATAAACATCAGAAAACACAAACCAGACCAGCATAAAACACACTACACAGAATTTATATACCAAACAAGACCATAAATGAGCATTAAAACACTTTGAAGTATACACTACTGTTCAAAAGTTTGAAAAGTAAATGTTTTCTATTTGAATATATTTTAAAGTGTAGTTTATTCCTGTCAAGGCAAAGCTGAATTTTCAGCAGCCATTACTCCAGTATTCATTGTCACATGATCCTTCAGAAATCATTCTGATAAGCTGCTTTGGTGCTCAGTAATCATAATAATTACAATAATAATAATAGTTTAAATGTTTGATAAATAAAAGGTTCTAAAGAATGGAATTTATTTGAAATAAAAGTCTTTTGAAACTACGTAAAAGTTTTACTTTCACTTTTGATTATTTTTAATGCTTGCTGAATAAAAGCATTAATTTCTTCTTAATGACTTAATTAAGTGCTGGCCGCAAACTTTTGAACAGTAGCTATAAAAGCTATCTTTCCAAAAGTTAATCAGGTTTTGTCATTGTTGTCATTGAGCTGTTGGAAGCTGAAGTGAAGGTTTGACGCACCGGTTCCTTTCCTCCCATCGCATGCATCCAGAATCTGTGGTCATCTTCTGAGAGTGCCTGGACCGTCAGGACTGTGATTGGTCTAGAAAAACAAACAACCACACAACATACAAAATAAAACTCAACTCAAATTTACTTTTTTATTGTAGATTGCTGGTCTTATTGTGCATGATTTGTGTTTGAACATCTACGTAATGGTTTTATCAATATGTATCACCAGTGAAGCGTCTTTCCATTTCCTATTTCTATTATTTTAAGGTTATGCCCTGCATCAGGACAGAGTTGTTTTGTGGGCACATGATTTGAGGTGTATGAGTTAATAAAGTGAATAAGAGAGTCTCCAACAGGAGTAATGCACACATGCATACATATATATAACGTACTTCTAAGGTGCCTATTAAGTGTCTAATCAATTCCAAATAGCTAAAATCACATCCCAGCCTATATTTTCTCATTTTCACTTGGAAATACATTAGATTTTAGAAGTCAAATTCATATTCACATTGAGATTGATTCATCTCCTAATTTGGTAACATTCTGATGTGCTGATGTACCACTGAAAAGATTCCACTAAGCAGCCTCAAGATGAACATGATTAACGTTCATCATAACACTCTGCCCAGGTCAGCTTTGCCTTTGATTAATGAGGGTCCTTAGTGTAGCCTGGATGATCAAAATATTTGGATTTTCCTTACCCTCTGACGTATGAGATTCAGCGCCAATGAATCTAATTTGTCTCGCGCACTCATGTTAAACCCAGTAGTTTCAGAGGGGGTTTACATTTCTAGTGTAGCATCTAAAATGAAATTCTCTAATAACAATCATAAAGGAATAATTAAGTGTGCTTCCTATTTTAAGCAAAAATCCACTTGAAGAATATCAGTTTACAGATGAGTCAGAGTAAGTGACTAAAACATGACTTTTTTAACACTCATGTTGTGTTCCAGTCATTTTGACTGGAGAGGATTTTCACAAAACACTAGTTATCATGCTATCATATTGTACTAAATCTTACTGACTTTGCCCCAAAAATTGATAATTATTGTTCTTGGGGACTATTTCCCCTGTTTTAATTAGCACAGGTTTTGTATTTCTCTTTGGCTGACTGATTGTAGGCCTCATTGATCCGAGCTTATGCATCTCAGACAAAAAGATTAAATCCAAGATTTGGTGATAATATAGCATAATGAGTGATTCACAAGAAATGTTTGAAAGGTCAGCCATTTTTGACTGGGAACACCAAATTAGGAAAAAGATTGTCAGTAATAATCTTGAATTAAATGACCTGATTTCTTATGAATCAGAAATGCATCATTACATTCATTCACAGTTACCATCACAGCTGGGGATGCGTGTCCAACATACCGGTCTGTGATCTCTATGTCTAGGCAGAACCTCCTGTCAAGAGTGTCTGTGGTTTTGCGGATGCAAGACTTGATTGTAACAGACTCTGTCTCACCCTGAATGGATACAGAACATTCTGTGAACAGCAGATCAGCTACACATTTATATTTTATGAACCATGCCATTATCATGACTAATGTGTCAAGTGTGATGATCATTTACAAGCTTCCCGCCTGATCTCTGGTCAAATGTCTTCATGTGCAGAATTTTCTGTTCTTTGACAAGCGTGCAATAGCGTTTCACCCAGCTGGATCCGAAAGGAGGAGGTCCTGTGGAAACAGCAATGGCTATCAGCAATGCAACCAGAGGAGCACAGGACACATGACATGACAGTCAGTAAAAGATAATAGGCACCCCAGTGTTACATCATAAAATGTATCTTGCGTACGTTTCTCCTGTACGTAAAGATAGCCCTCACTACTGATGGGGCTGGTCTGTCTGTATTCCTGTGGCGACTCTTTGATTCTCTTCATTAACTCGTACACCTCAGAGCGTGTGCCCTCAAAACGACTCCGTGTCTGAAAGCAGAGGCACAGACATAAAATAATAACAAAATCAACAATGACGATCTACAGATTCTGTAAGAGCCTGGTAACTGGGAATCCATTGAGATGAGTAACTTCCCAGTGCATTCTAAAAATCCCATCATGCTAATCTAAGACCCATGTTTTCAAGCTATACATCCTCAGAACTCTGACCCTGACCATCACAACTGATTTATAACTGATTAAAAACAAAACACCAGTGGGGATATTGACGTGGTCCAATCAAATAGGACAGGGGAGGGAAGTCGGCTCTCAAACTTCCGACTTAGAAGTTAAACAATGGAAGGTCAATGCAAACAAAGGCCTTTAAGTTTCCCTTGGAAGCCTTGGTCCTCTCAAAAAGCTGCTGTATCCTGTCTCAGTAACTCTCTTTCCATGTCACTCTGCAAGCTAATAGTGTTAACCAGAAGAAGACTGATAAATCTTGGGAGAATCACTGTAAAAATTTATCTATAGCTGTTTAATGTACTTGGCAAACAAGTATTTGATAGTTGTTGGAAATATGCATTGAAAAATGTTGAAACAAAATGGAATATATATTACATAAATCATTTAAAAATAGATCTACAGTTTTGTTTTAAAGTCAAAAACATTATTAAATTTTTACTTACATTTTGAATATTGATTTGAAGGGCTTTTTTATAATGGTCAAAGTCTTTGGCCAACTCGTATCCCTGATGATAGAAAGTAAATACAGTCTGAAAGAACGCCAGCATCTGTACGAGAGAGAGGGGGAAGAAAGGAATTAGAGAAATGAAAAAAATGACAACTAATATTCTCGAGTTTATATAATCAGTCGTAATGTCTAAATCTCTATCCATTATCCAATTCAAAGCAAAAAACAGTTTCACGTAGAAAGTCATACAGGTGTTCGTAAACTGGAAAAGTCAATGTAAATATCAGGTAAATATTTGCTTAAGATTCCATATAAAGGATACTAATTTGCTTATGCAATCTATCAAATTGTGTGTGCACAAAGTGAATGAATTAGTAAGAATACTTGCTCCACTTGTAAATGGCTTGGACACACCTATATTTATGAGGATTTTGTATGTGGTAACTGAACCAAATGTAACCATGCTGCACCTACAGCTCTCACTAAATATTCTACTTCATTTAATAATTTGATATAAGGTAGGCTTACAGCTCAAAAGTTTGGGGTCAATGTTTTATTTATTTATTTATTTTTAAAGAAATTAATACTTTTATTCAGCAAGGACACATTAAACTGATTAAAAGTGACCGTAACGACTTTCACATTTAAAAAGTTTAGGTAACACTTTACTTAAAGCCTTTATGTATAACGCATTATAAATGTATTCATAATGTACATATTTTCATAAATAATTGTAAACAAATTTAAAATGCATTATAATATTTGTAGGGTTGTTTTCCATGTGTTTTAATGCATTATACTTTTTTTAAAGGTGGAACAACAAATATTATAAGTATTATAATGTATGCAGTTACAATTATTCACGAGATCATACAATGCATTATAGGGTGCATTTCAAGGCATAATCGATGCATTTAAAACTACTTTTATAATGCATCATATATAAAGGATATAAGACAAGTAAAGTGTTACCAAAGTTTCTATATCATAGGAAAGTTGTTTATATTCATCAAATAATCCTAAAAAAAAGGTTTCATGGTTTCCACAAAAATACTTAGCATCACATCTGTTTCCAACATTGATAACGATAAGAAATGTTGACCATGTGACACTGAAGACTGGAGTAATGGCTGCTGAAAATTCAGCTTTGCCCTGACGAAAATATTACTGTCATACGAATTTAAATTGTGATAATATTTAACAGTATTTTGGTCAAATAAATGCAACCTTGGTAAGCATAAAATACTTTCACAGACTTAAAAAAAAAAAAATCTTACCAACCCCAAACTTTCAAATGGTACTTTATATATGGTTACGGTTGACAATATTTTTATGATTTAACTTATCTGTATGTACATAGTGTCCAGTTATCATTTTATAAGTAAAGAAATTCTTATTTTTTAAATCAGTTTTGCATAATATTTGCCTACAACATACCAAAGAGATAGTATTATTTAATTCTGAACATAGCCCTTATTTTTGCTATTTTGTTTGGTGCTGCTAGTGGTGCAGAAATTACACACAACAACTTGAATACTTATGAAATAGTGTATATGTATACACAGAAATTTATTTTTGTAACATTTATTCTGGTGAAGCTGCATTGAGAGTGAATTTCAGTAAATGTGTTTCCTTTCTTTTTTTTGTGATAAGTGACAGCATATCAGATGCTGTCGACAGGCAAACAAGACAGCAAACAATGGTGAAATTAATCAAGTTAAATGACAATCTGGACAAAGGGTCATGCACTCACAGGCTCGACACACTCAAACTTCTTCCTCTCTTGTATCTCCTGCAGCTTGCAAACATACTCCAGAGACGACTCCTGAAAGTGCTGCCTCATCGCTTCCACCGACATGTCTGCCTGAAAGACAGACAGCATGAAAAAAGCACTGTAACACTTGAGATGAAAAGGTCCAAGAAAACAGGGAGAGAAATCATCACATAAAAGTTAAAAGTGACTGGGTTGTGAAATGGGTTTTTCAAAAAGCTGTCTGTATTTTTCCTGCGTTTACCTGACCGTGTGTTGCCTGCCTTTACAATATAGAGGGCCTTATTCTGAAAATGGAAGATTTGAAAACCAAGAAACAGCTTGGACAATGCAGCTGTGTAAAGGTTTGTCTGAATGTAAACAGTACTAAACACTAACTACTGTAATATAGTTATTAGCAATGTTCCCTCTAAGCTGCGCTTGCACGGCCGCGCAGAAGAAATAATGTGACGCGCACATGCATAAATGAGTTGGGAAAGCCATTTGCGAAAGCGAAACTGGAAAGAGTTAGAACCGGTGAATGCCAAATGACCCTGCGTTCCATTCGGAAGGGCTCATCCCTATGCCCTAATCCCTTTAAAGGGTTTACACTTCGGAGTGAGAGCTTCGAAGGGTTGAAGGGTGTAGGGGACCAAACAACTGTTTCTTGAAGTGCCCTTCTGCGTCATCATCATGTGCCCACACGGAGGCGCCGTCATCATGCAAAGAATCTGCGCAAAGGATCATGGGAGCCCGAAGTGTCCATCAGTTGTACCCTTCGAAATCCTTCATTCCGAAGGGCCCTTTGAAGTGGCCAGTTTTGAGCACTTCGGTTTGGAACGACCCTTCAATATGGCGGCCATGATTGTTTTCACTCCGAAGTACCCTTTGGAGGGCGATATATCCTGTTTGGAACGCACCGTGAGTCGCTGTAGAAACCGAATATTTGAATGGTTACGGACGACATAGCCAAATCGAGAGCCAATGCAAACGCAATGATGTGAAATAAAACGTCATCATGTATTAAAGAAGAGTGGCTTGATTAAGTGCTGGAAATAGCGGATGATGGACACAGAATGGTAACAAAACTCAGAGACATTTACAGTCACACATAGGTGTATTGTGCAAACTGTACTTCATAGGCAGTGGCGGTTCGTGGGTTTTAAAATAGAGGAGGCACACTAATTGTATTGGTCTGGGATCCCTGCCGATTATTATTATTATAATTTGCTTAACCACTTTAAAATGGCTTTTTGGTTGCTTTTAGTCAGAAAACGTAAAGAAAACGACATACATTCAGCAAGATAATATAATTTCACTTACCTGGCCTATCACTTGAAACAAACATCCATCCCTTCTTAAAAGTCTGTGTTAAAAGAGAGCTGCCTGTTGTGCCATTTAATTAAGCCGACTGCTGTAGCCTATATCCAGCTTAGGCTGTTTTCCCTAAATTTGTATATATACTGTTTGAATGACAGCTTGGTAAATCTGCTTGGTAAAACCTACTCATAAGTACTTGGTACATTATCAGCGCAGCGGCAGACGTTCAAACTAATATCACGTAATTTACGTCTCTGTGATGATTGG